>NC_137063.1:26898989-26948989 GCF_032717465.1 Coenobita brevimanus | reverse complement strand
GGAGTTAGCTGTAATTCTCAACCCCTTTAGTACCGCTAATGCCTCATTTTATCCCTCCAATTCCCAGCAAGGGCGTAGCTACTTGGTGACCTTGGCGTGGGGGGGGGGGCTGCAAGCATCCTTCGATCAAACCCTGCCCCCCCCCCAATAATCTCCCGTTTGAAAATACGTAAGTTGTGACTTTAACACCTGCGTCTCGGGGAGGGAGAGACGGTGTTGTTTTGAGCGACGTGTGCTTGTCTGCCTTTCTGTTTGTGTGTTAACAAAATAGCTCAGCAGTTTCTATCTTACCCAATCATACAGGAATATTGAAGGTATGTTGATAAGCAAACTTTTTTTTTTTTTTTTTTCCGAACAATAGGTCAAAAGACAATGTCAGAGGGCTCGGTCAAACTCTGACCTAATAAAATACTCTGAAAGTTTTTATTCCATTTACACCAAACTTTGCGAAATGGCTGAGGGTAAAGTAAGAATGAAGTGATTCAGTTTTGAGAGCAATGAGTTAATGATCCAGGTCACAGGGCAAGGTCACGGTTCAGCCCGTGTGTCAGTGTGTGAACAAAATAACTAAAACAGTTCTCATCTGATTTAGATAAAACTTGGTTGTTGAGCTGAGGATCACCCAAGAAGTTGATCTATTATTTTTTGGAACAGTAGGTCAAAGGTCAAAGTCAAATGGGAATGTCAACTTAAAACTGTTTTACCTGGACTTTAAGGAAGAGTTTATCACAGATTAAAAAAAAAATCGATTTTGAGAACAATCGGTCAAAAGTCAAGGTCACGGAGAAAGGTCAAAGGTCACGGTCACTGGACAAAGTCAACTCAGACAATTCTGGTCACTTCTAAACCAATGTTGGTGGAAAGATTAAGGGTCAGGGAAGAATGAAGTAATTAGATTTTGAGAGTAATCTGTCGAAGGTCAAGATTGCAGGACAGTGTCAATTATTCTGCCCTTTGCCTTCATAGGCGAGGGTGTTTCACTCTCTGGGTACCCCTTCTTGTTATCTGAATGCTTTAAAAATCGCGTTGCTCTTCATCTTGTACTATGCTGAGCAGCTGAAGAGGAGGCAGTAACCTATCTATCTATTGCCAGACGCCTTAATCCCGTAAGGGGTGGCCACAAACAAATCGCATCCATGTCGCCCTGTCCCCCGCCATTTCACTGCCCTGCTCCCAGCTCACACCCCCTCTCTCATATACCTCACCACTCCATCTCTC
Organism: Coenobita brevimanus; assembly: GCF_032717465.1. Taxonomy (NCBI): domain Eukaryota; kingdom Metazoa; phylum Arthropoda; class Malacostraca; order Decapoda; family Coenobitidae; genus Coenobita; species Coenobita brevimanus. Next base: position 26,947,771 of record NC_137063.1, on the reverse strand, counting down.
CATCTCATCCTTGGCCTCCCCCTCCCTCCCCCCTCCACCTCACTCACATACACTCTCCTCGTTAGTCTTCCACTCTCCATCCTTTCCACATGGCCAAACCACCTCAGTGTGTTTCTCCTAACGCTTCCTATCACATCCACACAACAGCAATCCTTCCTCATTTGTCAGTCTGTTTCTCCACGTGACTCCACATGCTCCTCTCAAATAACTCATTTCCACTGCTCTCACTCTTGACTTCTGTCCCTCCAACAAGGTCCAAGCTTCACCTCCATACGTTAGAGTTGGTATCACAATACTGTCATGTAGCAACCACAGCTGTAAAATTAATATGGGATTGAGTTGACACACTAATGTCGTAGGTGTAGTAGGACCGTCTGAATAATGTTTTGCACCACGTTGGCCCCACCATTTGTGGAAACATGACTTCTCACTGAATGCCAGATGATTTTGCTTGGATCAGAGAAGACTTCTTCTAGTGAAGGAGTTAGAAAGATTCCATTACCCTTTATAGCTTGGGAGACAACTGGTCCATTATACTCTGGCTAATACCACATTATTTTACTTGCTACTGGGAAACCTCATGAAGGCTGAGAGTTAAACCCTTAACTACAGTGGCGCCATTTGATATGTCTTGCTACCTTCAGACAGGGATATTCAGCTTAAGGCCTCACAAACTGAACAGACTAATGAAGACTGTGTTTAACCTCTGCAGTGGAAAATCTCTTATGTAGAATAAAATAATGAGGAGATAACAATAACAAGAAGGAGCACTAAAAGAGTGCAGCACCCATGGCCACCAACTGGTCTAAGGGCCGAATATTGGCATTGGCCTGTGACCTGGATCTTTGACAGAATACACTCAAAATCGATTTACTTGTACTTCATGCTTACCCACTCTTCATCTCCTCTATCAACTTTGGTTCAGATCAGATCAAAACTATTCAACACACTCTTCCCAGTGACTTTGACGTTTGACCCTTCCCTGAGACCCTGATCTTTAAATGACTGTTCTCAAAATCGAATATCTTTATCCTTGTTTTAACCTGAACCCATCCCTAAAGTTTAGTTTACATCAGACAAAAACTCGACCTTGCCATTTGACCCATTGTTCTCAAAAACAATAGGTCAGTCTCTTGGGTGATCCTTAACTTATGCACTACGCTTGATCCACATAAGATAAAAACTGCTGTAGTTATTTTGGTCACACACAGACACGTGGGTCGAAACTTAGCACTGCATTGTGACTTTGGCTTGTGATTGTTAACAAATTTAGATCCCTTCGTTCGTGCCTGACCCTTAACTCTTCCACTAAGTTTGACTCAAATAACATCAGAACTGCCTGAGCTGGTCTTGTCCTATAACCTTGGCCTCTGATACTCCTGTGATCTCATCCTGTGCTTGATTGTTCTCAAAACTGAATCCCTTTATTCTTGCCTTACTCTCAATCCTTCCCCAAAGTTAGGTCTAATAAGTTGACCTTGCCCTGTGATCTTGACTTTTGATCTATTGTTCTAAAAACAATAGATTTACTCCTTGAATGACCCTCAACCCATTCGCCAAGTTTGATTAAAATCAGATAAAAACCTGTTTATTTTGTTAACAGTGGCACATACGGGGTTGAATTTTGACCCTTCCCTGTGACTTTGATCTTTGAGTGATTGATTTCAAAATGTGTCACTTCATTCTGACCCCACCCTCAACCCTTTCCCTAAAATTTTGTTTAAACTGTATTAAAACTGTTCACTTGAGTTTCCTATGTCGGTGTTTAACTTAGCACTGTGACCTTAACCTTTGACATATTGTTCTAAAAATATAATAGGTTTACTCCTTTGCTAACCCTCTACTCTTCCGTCAATGTTTGGTTGGAATTGGACAAAAATCTGAGTTTTGTTCACACACACGTGGTCTTAGTACCAATTTAAATTCAGTTAATTTTTTCCTACAGTCCATATCCCCTCAGGCCCTACTCCTCACAGAACCACAAATCTCAAACTCGACTGAAATAACCTAATTTTTTTTCCCCCATAACCAAATCTTCACAAACTTCCATAACAAGGGCGGCACCTGTTGTTATATCAAATCTCAATGTGCAGTTGACGCCGATGTAAACTTCATCCAGTTTTGATTACTCATTGTATAAACTAAATTGTCAAAATATTACCAAATATATCTGTGTAGTCTATCGCTCCCCCAGTGCTTCTTCGGAACCCAGTGTATTTGACTCCATATCCACACAGTTGAGTAACCTTAGCCTTGCCATTAGCACCGAAATTACCATTTTGGGTGATTTTAACATACATAATATTGAATGGCTATTGCACTCTGCCAGGACTGATGATGCTGGTCTAGAGTGCGAGCTGTTTGTAGAATCGTTTAATCTCACCCAGCTGGTAAAGCAACCAACCAGAATACCAGATAATTCTGACCATAATGCCCATCTCTTGGATTTATTCTGACAAATAATCCAGATCAATACAGGATAGAGGTACTGTCACCACTTGGATCCTCTGACCACAATCTCATCAAAGCCTCATTAGTTAACCCTCCCACACCTCCCCGTTCTGAACCTGTCAGGGTGACCCGATGGCACTTTGATAGGGCAAACTGGATGAATTTAGAAATTATCTTGCTGACATTCCATGGCAGTCTTTCTTCTCTAGTGATCCCAATTCTACCCACTTCCACATTTGCGACTTAATACTAGCTGGTATGGATTTATTCATACCAAGTCAACAGTTCACTAAAAGATCGAACTCTCCAAAATGGTTTGATGGCAACTGTGCCAGAGCAACAGCCCAAAAGTTATTAATATATAATTCTTACTTAAAATTAAAAACGTCTGAATCACTCTCTCAATTTAAAATTGCTAGAAAACATGCAAAAGCGTAATAAATCTCACTAAATCAAATTTTCTTCAAAATCAAGCATCAAAATTACTTAACAACCCTAATGACAATAGAATATTCTGGTCAACTCTCAATTCTTTCAATAATAACAAGTCATCATCCATTCCCCCACTAAAATCATCAGATGACAACATTACAAACGCGTGGGAAAGCAGATATCTTTGCCAGTACATTTGCAAGATATTCTACCATAGAGGAAGCTAGCCAGGACGTCCCAGTACTAGAACTTGACTCTCCCGAAATTATTCCACTTAAAATACAGACAAGATACGTAAAATCCATCTTAGACAATTTACCTACCAACAAAGCCCCAGGCCCAGATGGAATTCCGCCAATTGTTTTGAAAAAGTATTCCCCAGAACTTGCCTCTGTTCTTGCTATATTATTCAGACTATGCATACGTACTTCTCATTCCCTAATTCATGGAAAGAAGCCAATATCCACCCAGTTCCAAAGAAATGAAGTTCCTCTGACCCCTTTGATTACAGACCAATAGCTGTCACATCTTCCCTTGGTAAGGTATTTGACACTTTAATTAATAAGCAAATAGTTAAACATCTTGAATCCAACAACTTAATTAGTGATAAACAATATGGTTTTTGCCACGAAACGTCCTCCATTGACATACTCAGTCTCCTGACTCATACCATCCATCAATCAATCGACCTACATGGAGAAACTCATGCAGTGGCTCTTGATATTTCTAGAGCTTTCAACAGAGTATGGCACAGTTCCCTGTTGTCCAAACTCCCTTGCTATGGACTAACGTCTTTTGTTCCTTTGATTTCCTCATATCTCAGCGACAGAAAAATAAGAGTAAAAGTAGATGATGTATATTTCAATTTCCACTCAATTAACGCCGATGTGCCGCAGGGATCAGTTCTGGCCCCAACCCAGCTCCTGGTTCATATTAACGATCTCTTATCTGTCACCCACAATCCCATCCACTCATATGCAGATGACTCAACACTTCATAGTTCATGACACTCAAACACCCATTTACAAAGTCTGATATCTCTAACTCTCTACTCAGTACAGCCATCTCCATAAATCAAGACTTCTCTGATCAGTGAATGGGGACAAAACAACTTTGTCTCATTTAATGCAAGTAAAACTAAATATATACAATTTACTAATAGACAGGTATTGCCAGATTCGTATATTACCTTCAATGCTACAAACATTCCCATCTCCAAAAGTATTGAAATTCTCTGTGTCTCACTTAACAATGCTCTCAGCTGGACCTCTCATGTCAGATCACTTGCTAAAACCGCCTCAAAGAAACTTGGATTATTGTACAGAGTCCGTAACTTCTTCACTGACGAGCAGCTATAATTTATAACAGTCATGTGTGCTCTCAGCTTGAATACTGTTCACCCTTGTGGAATGGATGTGGAGAGGTTGCATTAAAACAACTAGACAAAATTCTGAACAAAGCTGTTAGAATTATTAATAACCCTGCTATTACTAATAAACTATCTACCCTACAAGTAAGAAGGAATGTTGCCTCCCTTACATTATTTTACAGATATTTTTATAGCAAATGCTCAGACGAAGTTGCGTCCATTGTGCCACCTCTCCATGCCTTCCCTCGTTCTACCTGGTAGTGCTCATGGTTGGAATGTCACTCAGCCACATTGCAGAACTTCTGCCTATCAGAATTTTTTCACTCCCCTGACTGCATCTCTCTGGAACTCGCTTCCCCTGAGTTGTTTCCCTCAAAACCTCAACCTACAGCTGTTCAAGTCTAACTGTTACAGATATTTTATGAACAGAGGACACCAGTAATCTGGAGTATGGATTAGTTTTTTTTATTCATTTGTTTTTCCTTTCTCTGTTCTGTTATTAAACACACACACACACACACACACACACACACACACACACACACACACACACACAACGTGCACTCTTGGTCCTCAAGCAGTATAGTATACGTGAACAGAGTAAATTACATAGATGCTTCTTGTCGTAAAGGGCGCCAATCTTTTCAGTACAATTGCATTTTATACCAGAGTTGGTATCATATTTTCTTGATGTATTTGATGTGTGTGTGTGTGTGTGTGTGTGTGTGTGTGTGTGTGTGTGTGTGTGTGTGTGTGTGTGTGTGTGTGTGTGTGTCCTTACCTAATTGTTCTTACCTAATTGTATCTTTACAGGAATGAGTCAAGCTCGTACTGTCCCGTGTCTTAAACCATATTTATCGTACATATCCTTAAATTTGTGAATTGTTTTGGCACACACTATTTCATTCGGTAGTGCATTCCATTGATCAATTGCTCTATTTGGGAAACTGAATTTCCTTACGTCTTTATCACCTCTCTTCTTATGCAGTTTTTTGCAGTGTCCTCTTGCTGATGCTTCTCCATATGTTAAGTAATCATTTATGTCTATTTTCTCCTTCCCTGATATGCACGTATATAGCATTATCATGTCACCTCTTTTCCTTCTCTCCTGTAGTGTTGGTAGATTCAGTTTATTTAGTCTTTCTTCGTAGCTTAGGTCCCTTAAGCTTGGTATCCATCTTGTAGCGGCCCTTTGAACTTTTTCATTCTTGTCTATATGCTTTTTGAGATGAGGACTCCAGACTACTGATGCATATTCCAGGGTTGGTCTAATGAATGATGTTATTATCCTTCTTAGCATGTCTTCATTTATGTATGTGAATGCTATTCTCATATTTGCAAGCAGTGTATACATGTTCCGTACCTTCTCGCTGATGTGGTCAGCCGGAGATAGTCTGTTATTGATAATCACACCTAGATCTTTCTCTTTTTCTGATGTGTATAGGGTTTTATTTCCTAACTTATAATCCCAATCAGGTCTTTTTCCACTTTTACCAAACTTGATTACATGACACTTGTCCACATTGAATTCCATTTGCCATGTACTACTCCATTCATGAAGTTTATTTAATTCTTCTTGTAGCTCTTTACAAAAGTCTGTGCTAGTAATTCTCCTTTGTATTTTTGCATCATCTGCAAACAAATTCAGATGGCTCTCATTTCCAGTGTTACTGTTTATATCATTTATATACACTAAAAACATGATTGGTGCCAGCACTGAACCCTGTGGTACTCCACTAGTCACTTCTTTCCATGATGAGTATTTTCCCCTTAGTACTGTTCTCATTTCTCTTTTTATGAGAAAATCTTGCATCCAACAAAACAGTTTGCCTCGAATTCCTCCTTGATGGTACAGTTTCCATAAAAGTCTTTGGTGTGGTACTGTGTCAAAAGCTTCCTTGAAATCTAAATAGATACTGTCCACCCATCCTTCCCTTTCCTGTATTGTGTTTGTTACTCTGTCATAGTAGCTCAACAGATTAGTAACACATAATTTTCCTTTTCTGAAACCAAACTGTCTTTCTGTTATCATACTGTGTTCTTCTAGATGATTTACCCAAGCTTTTCTTATAAGCTTTTCTAATACCTTGCTTACAACACTGGTCAGTGATACTGGTCGGTAGTTGAGTGGATTTTGTCTATTTCCTTTCTTGAATAAGGGGACAATATTTGCTTTTTTCCAAATATCAGGTAGTTTACCTTGACTCAAGGATTTCTTGAAAATTATAAATAATGGTTTACTTAACTCCTTTGCACATTCTCGTAATACCGAACATGAAATTTCATCAGGACCACTTGCTTTTCTTCTGTCTAATCTGCTTAACTCCTCCTGTATTACTTTTTCTGCTATTTGTATATCTGGTAGTATGTGTGGACATGCGTGTTCCACATAGTCCCTCTCAAAATTTTTTTCTTCTGTAAAAACTAATTGGAAATTCTTATTTAGTGCTTCACAAATATCTTTCTCTTGTGTATAAGTGATTCCCTCGTCCGTAATGGATTGAATTATATCTTTTACTTTGGTTTTGCTTCTGATATAGCTGTAAAACAGCTTTGGTTGATCACTACTTTTATTTATTATATCCTCCTCAAACTGTTTTTGGGCTTCCCTCCTTATTCTTGTATAGTCGTTTCTTGCCTGTTTGTAATTATTACACGCCCTTTCACTATTGTGTCTTCTGTATCTATTCCACAACAAATCTCTTCTTTCTTTTGATTTTTTACATTCTGTATTGAACCATTTCTGTATTTTCTTATCTGCTTCTTTGTGCTGTGGGATGTACTTCTGGACTCCTATTTCATAAAATTCACAGAATTTTTTTATATACAGCATTTAAATCTTGTCCTCTAAGCTCATTTTCCCAATCAACTTCTAAGAAATACTTCTTTAGGTCTTGATAATTTCCCTTTTTATACTTTAGGCTCTTTTTGTAACTGTCATTGCTGTTTACTATGTCATATGCTATCCTGAAGTTATAATTTAGTACTGCATGGTCGCTTTTGCCGAGTGGAGGGTGATATATTAAACTGTCAATATCATTTTCTTGCCTTGTAAATATTAGATCTAGCACTGAAGGTACATCAAGTCCTCTTTTTCTGGTGGTTTCCCTCACATGTTGCGTTAGGAAAAACTCTTGTACTAGATCCAGGAGCTTTTGGTCCCAACAGCTTTCTTGGCTAATTATATCTAGAGTATTCCAATTTATATTTGTATTGAAATCCCCAGTTAATATAATTCTTTCCGATTTCTCTTCCATTTTATGTAGTAATGATCTATACTTTGAATTGTACTCTCTGCCAGGTCCTCATATTCGTCTCTTTCCCATGTGTTTGATCTGGGTGGCATGTACAAATTGGCTACAATTGCTTTATCTTCAGATGTGTTGATATCTACTGCAATCAGTTCTACTTGTGATGGTATATCTAAGTTTATTTCATTGACTTTTAGATTTTTCTTAGTTAATATTATAATTCCTCCTCTTTTTTTTAAATTTCTGTCTCTTCTCCATTTATTGTATTCCTCTAAGTTTAATATGTCATTGGATATCCTTGGTGTTAATTTTGTTTCAGTTAGGCATATTGTTTGTGGTTCATTTTCTCTGATATAATCATTCATCTCTAGTAATTTTGATACCATTCCATCCACATTTGAGTACATCGACTTTATCATTTTGTTTATATACTTGTCATGACATGGTTCTACTTCCTTCCTCCTTTTTCTTCCATCCTGTTTGTGTACCACTTTCATACCTGCATTCCTTTTACTCTGTAAAAAAATTTCTTCTTCTCCTCTTCTGATCTTCCCTCATTTTTTGTTTTTGCGTCCTCCCTTTTCTCTTTCAGTAATTTCAGTTCCTCTTGTGTTAGACATCTTTTTATCCATACATTTTTGAACTCCTCTTTTTCCATAAGATTCTTTGCATTTTTTAGTATCTCTTCCACAGTGTTTACACTCTGGAAAGTCACCTTTAGAGGTCTTGTCTTGCTTTTCTCGTATTTCCCTAACCTTTTGTGTTCCTTTATGTCTTTACTACAGATTTCCTCTGATACTTCTTTCAGTAAGCTCATTACATTTGCCTCTTGTCTTGCTTTTCTCGTATTTCCCTAACCTTTTGTGTTCCTTTATGTCTTTACTACAGATTTCCTCTGATACTTCTTTCAGTAAGCTCATTACATTTGCCATCTCCTTTTTGTCTCTTGTGATCTTGTTTTTTACTTCTTTCTCTTCTATACCAGTGATTACTATAGATTTGTTTATCTCTACTGAATCTCTGACTAACTTTGGATTGTTTTGGATTATTCTTTTCACTTCCTTTTTAATGCTTTTTTCCTCCACTCTTGTTTCTAAGTCTTTTTTTACTATCACCATTTCAGCATACGTGGTTTCTACATCATTTTCGTAGCTTTGCACAGCTTCATTCACCTGTGTTATCTTCTCCTCAATATCACTGCTCTGGTCCATAAGACTGCTTGCTTGCCCAATTGTCTCTGTGTCATTTTTTAACTCTTCCATAACACTCTCGTGATTGACTACTGTACTTGCCATATCACTCACTTTCTTCCTAAGCGTACTCAATTCCACTGTTAGTTCACTGATGGTTGTGTCTTTCTTATTGGCCTCCCTTCCTAGTTTTTCTATCTCTTCCTTTTGCAAGTGCATTTGCTTCTTTATTTCATCAATTTCATTTTTGAAAGCCATTTCTAGTTTGTGTACACGCTCAACCAGTCTATTGTGAGTCTCCACTTCAACCAGTTCTTGGTAGAAATCATCATTTTGCTTTTTACTTTTATCCCTTTTCTTTTCCAAATTTGTTTTACTAAAGTATGTATCCATTCTGCAATACTAAAAGAACAGAGTATGTACTTACAGAGCATGTACACTTTCCCCACGTTGCTGTAGTCTAAACAAACCCAGCTGACTCAGCGCATTTTTTTCCTCGTGGTTCTCTTTTCTGTTTGAACAAGTCTTGTTTAAACTTATTATTTTTTTCCTTTTAATAATGAAAAATCATTTAGTCTAACCTGGTACAGAGCTTTACTCATACAAAGATACTAATTTAGGTAATGCCACTGCCCGTGTTGGTTTGGTACGGAGCACCGATGTCGGACGTCTGCATCTGATGACTCCCTCTGTGTGTGTGTGTGTGTGTGTGTGTGTGTGTGTGTACAAAATAACTCCAAAGGTTTTCACTCAATTTTAACCAAACTTTGTAGAAGGGTTGAGGGCTACCCGAGAAAACTTTTTTTTTTTTTTTTTTTTTTTTAGAACAATAAGCCAAAAGTCAGGGCCGCAGGGCTGAGTCGAAGTTTGACCTAGCAAAATCAGCTTAGTTTTTATTCAACTTGGCCCAAACTTGGTGGAATGGTTCAGTTTAAAACAAGAACGGGGTGATTCCAGTTTAAGAACAATGAGTCAAAGGTCACGGCGGTGGGGCAAAATCAAAGTTCGATTCCTGTGTCTGTGTGAACAAAGTGAGTAAAATACTTTTTATTTGATCTGGACCAAACTTAGTGATGGGGTGGAGGATCAACAACATACAGTAGGGGCTGACCTAGGATTTTTCAGAACAATAGGTCAAAAATGAGGTTCACGTGGCAAGGTTAACTTTTTTTTTTTTTTTTTTTTTTGCGATTTAGACCAAACTTTGTGCAAAGCTTCTGGATAAGAAGAGAAAAAAGGAATTATATTTTGAAAACAGTCAGTGACGTGTAAAGACCACAGAGAAGGGCCAAAGGGTACCTGGCAAGGAGGTCAACTTAAAACAGCTGCGATCTGAATTAGACCGAACTCTATAGACTCCTTGTTTCCAACTGTAAATGATTTTTTTTATTTCATTTTATTTAATCTGACTTCATTTTAGGGAGATCCTAGTGCAGTGAGAGGTTTGGAAAAACAGATTCTATGAATCCCTTCAGTTCGGTAATGTATTTTAACTGTATTCATGCTTACACCAGGCGATATAACGCGGCTTAGGTAGGACGTATCCAAGAGATGTTTGAAAGAATACACCACTAAACCCTTCAAATCGGTAACGTATTTTTACTTACTGTTGCTACCACAAGGCATTTTTTCAGCTTAGAGAAGATCTCTCGTAGTGGAGGGGTTAACGAGGATAAGATTAACCCCATCACTACCAGAAACACTTCCTAACTGAATTAACTCACGTGGCGGCAGGAAAGATAAAATTAAATCACGTCACCGTACTTAACAAGCTAATGTAGATTGATTCCAAACCCTTTGCATCGACAGGTCTGCCCAAACAGAACAGAATCGTCTCGTGGCAGCAAAATGTTTCATGAAATATGCGTAGAAAATTAACATGTACTTGCTATGGGCACAGCTGCTACATCAAGTCCAGCACCAGACGATTTTATTCAGTTAAGCGAAAGCAAAGTAATGAGAGCTAACCCCTTCAGTTGGAGGGCGTGTTTTTCAATTTCTTTCTTTTTATCATCGGATGATTTTATTTAACATACCAGCGCGACATCGCAGTGAAGGGGTTAAGGATGGCTATATCTAACCCAAGTTGGGATCCCTCTCTCAGGTTTAAAAAAAAAATAATAATCGCTTGAAAACAGCAACAATAAAAAAAAAAAGAGTTAAAGGGCTAAAAACATGAACCCATCACTGGTGCGACAGTAGTTTGATATATAAGATGACCAACGCCAGACAATCTTATTTAGCTGAAGAGAAATGAAGAAATTAAAGCTAACCCCTTTACTGCGAGGGAATCTTTTTTAATATTGCTGCCTACACACAGTTCTGTTGAACAAGAAGTCTGGCATATCAGAGAAGTTAGTAGCAATTCCAGTAACCTCTTCAGCATGAGAGGTAGGTCTCAGGGCCGTATTCTAGCTGGCAGAGGGGGTTTGGGAGCAAATCATCCTTGGTGGTTTGCATACAACACCTTAACATTCTCCCATTTGTTACATATACCGCTCCAATGTCCACATCAGTTGCATTAACAACACACTAGGACACAGAAGTACAATAGGCAGTACATGTGCTCGTGGGCACTTCGGGCCCCTCGCACTTGCTCCTGCGGAGGGCTCTCGCGTTTATATGCTGTTCTAGTCTAACATTGTCACTACTGGCCGTCAAGTCGACATCAAAGGGCCCATAATGGCCGTTTATGTGCTGTTCTAGTCTAACGTTGTCACTTGGATTTTTCGCAGCTAACCAATTAATCTTGTTATTTGTAGCTTCAGGAATGGAACCCAAGTTGTCCGAACGCAAGTCCGAAATACTTTAGTTGTACCTGTGGACAAAAAAATCTACGGAGATACTATGCCGGGCGTCGGGAGTGGCCTTTTTTGGTCAAAATGTGATCGCTCATTAAATATAGTAAAAAATTTTCAGTCGTGATGGGACCAAGTTTTTTCACATCAGCGAAAGAAGCATACAATGAATGGATGAGAAATAGGGGCATGGAAGAAGTTGAGAGGCGAAAGAGAGTTATATGTAGAAAGAAAGAGAGAGGTGAAAAGGTTAGCAATAGAGAGTAAGAAGAGAGTGGATGAGGAATTTGGAAGAAATTTGAGTGTAAAGTGGAGGGACTGTAAGAAGATGTTTTGGAAAAAAGTGAAGAGAGTAAGACAGGGTGGAAGTGAGGTTAGCAGGGGAGTGAAAGAAAAAAATGGTAGATTACTAGTGGAGAAGGGAGAAAAAGTGAGCAGATGGAGAGAACACTTTAAGGAATTGTTGAACATGCAGGATGTAAGTAATGCGAGTATAAGTGGCTGGGGAATGGCTGGGAGAAGGAGGGAGGTGAGAAGACAGGAAGAAATCGGTAGGATAGAAGTTGTGGAAGCAATGAAGAAAGTTAAACTGTGGAAAGCCCAAGGAATTGATGGAGTGTGTGGTGAAATGCAGAAGCATGGGGGAGAGAAAGTAGTAGAATGGATGTGGAAGATGTGCAGATTGGCCTGGGAGGAAGGTAGAGTCCCGGAGGATTGGAAGTAAGGTATAATTATTCCCTTGTACAAAGGAAAAGGGGAAAAAGAAGTGTGTGGTAATCATAAGGGCATTTGTCTTGTTAGTATAACAGGAAAAGTGTATGGTAGGATACTTACTGACGGAGTTAGAGAAAGAACAGAGAAGTTAGTTGGAGAAGAACAGGGAGGCTTTAGGAAGGGAAGAGGTTGTGTAGATCAGATATTCATTCTTAGATCTTTAGTGGAAAAGTTTCTAGAGAAGGGAGAGAAGTTGTATGCGGCTTTCATGTATCTGGAGAAAGCATATGACAGGGTGGATAGACAAGGATTGTGGAAAGTATTAAGACTATATGGAGTAGATGGAAAGTTGTTGAATGCGTGAAGAGTATGTATGATGGTGCTAAGGCTGCAGTGCATGTGGATGGTGAACTAAGTGAATTTTTCTCTTTGGAGGTTGGGTTGAAACAGGGATGTGTCATGTCTCCATGGTTGTTCAATCTGTTCATGGATGGGATAATAAAAGAGGTACAAGGTAGGGTAGTGGATGTTGGAGTGGCCCTGGTGAGAGAGGATAGTGTTTGGAAACTCCCTGTACTGTTGTTTGCAGATAATACTGTGTTCTCGAATGAAGACGAAGGGGAGCTGCAAGGCTTGGTGGATGAGTTTGGGAGAGTGTGCAAGAAACGGAATCTAAAGGTGAGTGTAGGGAAGAGTAAAGTGATGGTCTTTGAGAGAGGTGAAGTCAGTGAATGTACAGCGAGGTTGGATGGTGAGGAATTGGAAAATGTGAGTACCTTTAAGTACTTGGGTAGTGTGATGAGTAAGGATGGAGGTTTGGAGGGTGAAGTGCTTGAAAGGGTACAGCACGGATGAAAGGTTGCTGGTTCTTTGAAAGCAGTGATAAGAAACAGGGAAGTGAGCATGGAAGTGAAAAAGTTACTACATGACAGTATTGTGATACCAACTCTAACGTATGGAAGCGAAGCTTGGACATTGTTGGAAGGACACAAGTCAAGAGTGAGAGCAGTGGAAATGAGTTATTTAAGAGGAGCCTGTGGAGTCACATGGAGAGACAGGCTGACGAATGAGGATATAAAGGAGCATTGTGGTGTGGATGTGGATGTGATAGGAAGCGTTATGAGGAACACACTGAGGTGGTTTGGCCATGTGGAGAGGATGGAGGGTGAAAGACTGACGAAGAGAGTGAATGTGAGTGAAGTGGAGGGGGGGGAGAGGAAGGGGGAGGCCGAAGATGAGATGGAGGGATGGGGTGGAGGGGTATATGAGAGAGGGGGGTGTGAGTTGGGAGCAGGGCAGTGAAATGGCGGGGGACAGGACGACGTGGAGGCGATTTGTTTCTGGCCACCCGAAACGGGATTGAGGCGTCTGGCAATAGATAGATAGATAGAATTTTTTGCGATTTTTGTGCCAGTTTTGGTGGGATTTGAATGTGTAGTTCCGGCTGCGCAACACACACACACACACACACACACACACACACACACACACACACACACACACACATTTTTTTACAAAGTAATAGGATTGTAGGTACGAAAGTGGTACATAAACAGGGGGGAATAAAAAGGAGGAAGGTAGTAGAACCAAGTCATGACAAGTATATAAACAAGATGATTAAGTTGATGTACTCAAATGTGGATGGAATGGTATCTAAATTATTAGAGATGAATGATTGTCAGAGAAAATGAACCACAAATAATATGCCTCACTGAAACAAAATTAACACCAAGGATATCAAATGACATACTAAACTTAGAGGAATACAATATATGGAGAAGAGATAGAAACTTAAAAAAAGGAGGAGGAATTATAATATTAACTAAGAAAAATCTAAAAGTCAATGAAATAAAACTAGATATACCCTCACAAGTAGAACTGATTGCAGTAGAGATCAACACATCTGAAGGGAAAGTAATTGTAGCCAATTTGTACATGCCACCCAGATCAAACACATGGGAAAGAGACGAATATGAGGACCTAGCAGAAAGTACAAGTCAGAGTTTAAGAGCATTACTACATAAAATGGAAGAGAAATCGGAAAGAATTATACTAACTGGAGATTTTAATACAAATATAAATTGGAATACTCTAGATATAATGAGCCAAGAAAGCTGTTGGGACCAAAAGCTCCTGGATTTCGTGCAAGAGTTTTTCCTAACGCAACATGTGAGGGAAACCACCAGAAAAAGAGGACTCGATGTACCTTCAATGCTAGATCTCATATTTACTAGGCATGAAAATGATATTGACAGTTTAATATATCACCCTCCACTCGGCAAAAGCGACTATGCAGCAGTACTAAATTGCAACTTCAGGATAGCATATGACATAGTTAACAGCAATGAAAGTTACAAAAAGAGCCTAAACTATAAAAAGGGAAATTATCATGACCTAAAGAAGTATTTCTTAGAAGTTGATTGGGAAAATGAGCTTATAGGACAAGATTTAAATGCTGTATATAAAAATTTTTGTGAATTTTATGAAATAGGAGTCCAGAAGTACATCCCACAGCACAAAGAAACAGATAATAAAATACAGAAATGGTTCAATACAGAATGTAAAAAATCAAAAGAAAGAAGAGATTTGTTATGGAATAGATACAGAAGACACAATAGTGAAAGGGCGTATAATAATTACAAACAGGCAAGAAACGATTATACAAGAATAAGGAGGGAAGTCCAAAAACAGTTTGAGGAGGATATCATAAATAAAAGTAGTGATCAACCAAAGCTGTTTTACAGCTACATCAGAAGCAAAACCAAAGTAAAAGATATAATACAATCCATTACGGACGAGGGAATCACCTATACACAAGAGAAAGATATTTGTGAAGCACTAAATAAGAATTTCCAATCAGTTTTTACAGAAGAAAAAATTTTGAGAGGGACTATGTGGAACATGCATGCCCACACATACTACCAGATATACAAATATCAGAAAAAGTAATACAGGAGGAGTTAAGTAAATTAGACAGAGGAAAAGCAAATGGTCCTGATGAAATTTCATGTTGGGTGCTACGAGAATGTGCAAAGGAGTTAAGTAAACCATTATTTATAATTTTCAAGAAATCCTTGAGTCAAGGGAAACTACCTGATATTTGGAAGAAAGCAAATATTGTTACCTTATTCAAGAAAGGAAATAGACGAAATCCACGCAACTACCGACCAGTATCACTAACCAGTGTTGCAAGCAAGGTATTAGAAAAGCTTATAAGAAAAGCTTGGGTAAATTATCTAGAAGAACACAATGTGATAACAGAAAGACAGTTTGGTTTCAGAAAAGGAAAATCATGTGTTACTAATCTGTTGAGCTACTATGACAGAGTAACTGACACATTACAGGAAAGAGAAGGATGGGTGGACAGTATCTATTTAGATTTCAAGAAAGCATTTGACACAGTACCACACCAAAGACTTTTATGGAAACTGTACCATCAAGGAGGAATTCGAGGCAAACTGTTTTGTTGGATGCAAGATTTTCTCATAAAAAGAGAAATGAGAACAGTACTAAGGGGAAACTACTCATCATGGAAAGAAGTGACTATTGGAGTACCACAGGGCTCAGTGCTGGCACCAATCATGTTTTTAGTGTATATAAATGATATAGACAGTAACACTGGAAACGAAAGCTATCTAAATATGTTTGCAGATGATGCAAAAATACAAAGGAGAATTACTAACACAGACTCTTGTAAAGAGCTACAAGAAGAATTAAATAAACTTCATGAATGGAGTAATACATGGCAAATGGATTTCAATGTGGACAAGTGTCATGTAATCAAGTTTGGTAAAAGTGGAAAAAGACCTGATTGGGATTATAAGTTAGGAAATAAAACCCTACACACATCAGAAAGAGAGAAGGACCTAGGTGTGATAATCAATAACAGACTATCTCCAGCTGACCACATCAGTGAGAAGGTACGGAACATGTATACACTGCTTGCAAATATGAGAATAGCGTTCACATACATAAATGAAGACGTGCTAAGAAGGAAAATAACATCATTCATCAGACCAACCCTGGAGTAAGCATCAGTAGTCTGGAGTCCTCATCTCAAAAAACACAGACAAGATTGAAAAAGTTCAAAGGACCGCTACAATATGGATACCAAGCTTAAGGGATCTAAGCTACGAAGAAAGACTAAATAAACTGAATCTATCAACACTACAGGAGAGAAGGAAAATAGGTGACATGATAATGCTATATAAATGCATATCAGGGAAGGAGAAAATAGACATAAATGATTACTTAACATATGGGGAAGCATCAGCAAGAGGACACTGCAAAAAACTGCATAAGAAGAGAGGTGATAAAGACGTGAGGAAATTCAGTTTCCCAAACAGAGCAATTAATCAGTGGAATGCACTACCGAATGAAATAGTGTGTGCCAAAACAATTCACAAATTTATGGATATGTATAATAAATATGGTTTAAGAGACGGGACAGCACGAGCTTGACTCATTCCTGTAAAGATACAATTAGGTAAGGTAAGGTAAGAACACACACACACACACACACACACACACACACACACACACACACACACACACACACACACACACAGGGCTAGTGCTATAGTATATTAGATGGACTGCCGAGGATGAGGTCACGAAATCTCAAAAGCCAGTCAGTTGAATGCGATGTAGGAGTCGACATTTTATTGAAGGGCTTAAAATGACCTCTGATAAACATTTCCATAAGTTGTTCAAGTTGAGGCCAGACGATTTTATTTAGCGGATGTGCCTCTGTGGAAAGCGTACCCCTCTGAGTACTAAGCGATCTTCCAGTAGAGTTAAATGATCTGCTGTTTGTATGAATAAAGTACCTGGGCCATTGCTGCGAGAGTGTCAACCATGTATCAGACCAAACGAGAGAGAGAGAGAGAGAGAGAGAGAGAGAGAGAGACGGCAGTTGAATGATACTACACTCTATCTATCTGTCTGCTTATCTACCTATTAGTCTATCTACCTACTTGTCTGTCTGTCTGTCTACCTACCTGTCTGTCTGTCTGTCTACCTATCTGTCTGTCTGTCTGTCTGCGTATAAGTTAACCCTGCATCCCTGACTAATCGACCTCCCGACATCCCTCCTTTCACAACACATCCCGCCTTACACATCACACCACCCTTCCACATTAACTTCTCAATTATTCTTGATCTACTACTACTACTGCTAATACTACTATTACTACTACTGCTACTGCTACTACTACTACTACTTCTTCTTCTTTTTCTTCTCGTCCTCGTCCTCGTCTTCCTTTCTTGCTCAAACTCCCACTCACGTACATGCTCCCTCAATTACTTCTCCATCTCATTCTTAGTCTGCCTCTCCTTCCCGCCACCCTTCGTTACGATGCCGTCTTCTTTTCCTGTATCCTGACTACCGACTGACAGTTTATTAGGCCAAGGGAAAGCCTCGTATTGCTGGGGCTACTGGGTATTTTGAAAATGAGTTGAGTACCATGTCCAAAAACCACAATATAACGACAATAACAACAATACTCCTCCTCCTACTCCTACTACTACTAGCAAGAATGAAAACGCAAGGCATCATCGTAGCGATGGAGTTAACTGAAGCAGATTGGTGTTTCCCCAAGTGGTACTACTCGTCTGGTTGTGGATTAAGGTGCTAATCATATCACTAGAAAAGTGGTCTCCTGTTCGTAAAGAAGCGATTTCGATCCCAGGCGGGGTTAGGGAATGAAACTGATGGCATGAATTCCTTTAAAACAAATTATACTGAACTTCCACTAAACCCACTGACATTAATACAGGGTGACCCAAAACATGCAGAACCAACTGTGTGGCTCAGAAACCAACTTGGTATCGCTTTTGGGGATGTCACTCTGTACCAACACGCCAGTCCGTCAGGAGACAGTTCTTGCATGGATTTAGTTTAGATGGTCGTTGTTAGCGCCAAGTGGTGACATGTGAAAGTGAAGAAATGGCACCAAGCTGAAAAAGCATCTGGAGGAGAGAAGAACGAAACAGAGGAGCTTTGCACACTTTGGTGTGGAGACCTACTAACGCACAAAAGAATGTTAAGGTGTATATAATATGGATAATTACTCGCTAAGGAAGAGGTGCTACAAAGCCTTCCATAAGGGCATAACATGAAAATACGTAAAATCTACTGGAGTAGTCAAGTCTTCAAAGGCTCCCAGACTGAAAGTAGTTGCACCAATGTATGAAGTAGTTGCACCAATACAGTGAAAATTGTCTCTAGTACCCAGTGACTTACTTCCAGTTCTTGCTACCACCGGACACTTTCACTGTTTAGGAATGCTCTCGTACTGAGCGAGTTAGTAAAGGCTGTGCTTAGCCCATTCAGTTTGAAGTTCCTCTCCTAACCCGAATATTATCGCTTGTAAGCAGCAAGAGTTAAATAAATACATTATATTCTGTTAAGGGCCTAATCTCAGAGCTGATCCAATATGACCATTTGCAGAGTCCGTATTCTCTTGGACTTGTAGGCTGTTTAGCTCCTCTCCCTTATGAGCGTCACTCTGCACGGCATAACGATATTCTCTTATACGTGGACAGGTAGGACTTACCCACCTCATGTGTCAAATGATCCTCATGCCGTCGATAGGCATAAATCTATTCTGACTAACTTTTAAAAATAAATCTTGTTTTACTCATGCAAACTATTTTGACAAGCAAGAGATGTGGAATATCATGTAGGATAATATGAAGAAGAAATAAGCCAAATAAATATCTATGGAAACGCTGTAATGCAGTGGTTTTGAACCCTTAGGTAACCAAGCCATGACGAATGTGTGGCAAGGATTACCAGTGTCTGTCGCAGCTTTCCTCGTGTCCAACAGTGACAACATCGAGGAGTGTGTGGTGTGGTGAGGCGCAACATGCACTGTGGACAAACAGACACAAGTGTTGTCC
This sequence comes from Coenobita brevimanus, assembly GCF_032717465.1. Taxonomy (NCBI): domain Eukaryota; kingdom Metazoa; phylum Arthropoda; class Malacostraca; order Decapoda; family Coenobitidae; genus Coenobita; species Coenobita brevimanus. The sequence continues at coordinate 26,928,663 of NC_137063.1, read as the reverse complement.
ATTTTTAGTCTGATGACTTAATACAACTTACGAATTTTGCTGAAAAAAGTACTGCATTTACATCCTGGCAGCTGCCAAGCCTGGTTCCAATGAGGCTTCTTATGCTACTGACTTTATAAGGTTGAAATAATTCTCAGTGACTGTACAGTACTGTAGGTTATGAATCTAATTAACTGATTCCCGAGATCAACGCTTCGAGTACTGCAGTGTGTTTGAAAAATTGTGGACTATATCCGACCAGTTCATGATCATAATCAACAGTTTAACTTCATTGTGTGCAGCACTACTGGTCATACAACAAAGGCAGCACTATAGTATGGAGAGAAATAACCGGCACTCAACCATTAGGGAGACGAATTTCTACATTAAAAAAAAGAGAACCCACAGCGACAGCTTCTGTAAAAGGAAAGCACTCACAGAGAACAACACGCGGGGCCTACAGTCGGTCTAAGGGCCGAACATTTATGTCACCGATTGTTCTCAAAATGATTTATTTCATTCAGGCCTGACTTATATTTCCACCAAGTTCTGTCCAGATCTAGAATAGAACTATCTTAGTTGACCTTGTCCTCTGACCTTGTCCTTTGACCTATTATTCTCAGAATCAACTCTGTTCATCTTTGGCTGACGCAGCTCTTCTGGGGGAGGCGGTAGCTGAATCGGTAGAGAGGCGGCCTGCAGTCCTGATGGACCCAGGTTCGAATCCCGGCTGGGGCAGGGAACAGTTTAAGGATTTGAATTTCATAAAAGCAGACTTTCCTGATCTACCAGATAACCCGCCGACATGTCATAAAAGTACCCCCGCTAATACCAATACACCAGTCCTGTATGAGACAGCCCTAGCATGTATTCAATATGGACGGTGGGTGTTAGCGCCGAAGTGGTGACATGTAGAGAGGTGTATGGTATGTAGGAGGACTACTGGGCCTTGAGAGCAGGCTGTGAAGCCTATGCCCAGAAGTCGGACACATAAAAAAAAAAATAATAATAATAACAATAACAAAATAAAAACTTGATTATAGGGTCGAATATTTGGTCTTGCCCTGAGACCTTGCCCTTTGATTGATTGTTTTCATAATCAAATCCCTTCACCATTGCGATGCCCTAAACCCAAACCCTGGCACCAGGTTGGTGGCAAGCTGACCTTGCCATGTGACTCTGACTTCATAACCATAATCACCCCAAAAATGATAAAGCTGACCTTATTCCTTCCATCAAGCTTGGTGCAGACACAAAATAACAGCTACATTTGGGTTAAATTTTTGTCCTTCCCGGTGACATTGAACTTTGGCTGATCCCTCTCAAAACTGAATCTCTTCATACTTGCCTTACCTTCAACCATTCCTCCAAGTTTGGACTAAGTCGTATAAAAACTAGTTAATTTGACATTGCCATATGACCTTAACTTTTGACCCTACCATGCGACCTCAAACTCGAATGCCTTCAGCTTTACCTAACACCGAACCTCTCCACCAAGTTGGATTTAAATCAGATTAAAATTTTTAATGACCTTGTCATCTTGATCTTTAAGCTAATATGTAAACAAAAGAAAAAAAAAACAGACAACAACTTGGCTGACCCCCCAAGCCGTCCGTTAAGTTTGGTTCAGATCAAATCGAACTTTTTTTTTTTTTTTTTTGTTCAATAACATACACACATGGACTGAACTTTGACCTTATCCTGTGACCTTCAGTTGACCGAGTGTTGTCACAATAGACTCCCAATGTTACATAACCCACATTCCTCTAAAATGAAAATCTCACCACGAGTAGTACTTGTGTCCAACATTATCAAGCAGGAAGAGTTTCCCGAGGCGAGTTAAGAATCGTCTGGCGGTGGCGAAAGTAATATAGTATAGGAGTTCATAAGCAGGAAAGGTTTAGCGACCTATGGACCCACCTCCAGCAATTACATAACACCATCACCCCATAATTTAACAGCCTACTGATATTTTACACTCCGCTATACTCCCCGTAATATGAATACTGCTGCTGCTGCTGTTGCTGCTGCTGCTACTACTACTACTACTACTGCTGCTGCTGCTGCTGTTGCTGCTGCTGCTGCTGCTACTAACTAGAACACTGTAAAATTATCCAAGGACAATTTTGATAAAAGGAAACTTCCCACAGCCATTGCCTACTATAAGCTGAGCTACAAAGGGACCTTGAGGTCAAGGTCACTGATCTTGTGCATGTCACCTTAGATCATCACAGTATGTAAATCCATCAAGTTTAGTGGCTCTAACTTCAAGCCTTCATGGAAAATTAGGTGACATCCAGAAAATCCAGAGAATCCCAATTTTTTTACCTCAGGCGATCTCAGAGTATGCAGTCGACTGGATTCATACTCCCTTCCAGCCTGCATCCCCCTTAAGGCTATTTTGCAGTAAAAGTTCAGCTTCCTAACTTAAGTGGTTCTTGAGATAGTGTGGCTGACTCACTTTTCTGTATTCCGGATAATATCCGGAGATCCGGTTGATGAATTGTCATCACTTTTGGCCAAAAGAAGCGGACATCTGTCCGACTAAGTTGACCAAGTTTGAGGGCTCTAGGCCAAGTGGCCTTTGAATTATCGCAATTTTAATTAAGTAATAATAATAATAATAATAATAATAATAATAATAATAATAATGATAACAGTAGTAATATTATTGACAAAAAAAGTAAACCTTCCCACAAGAATGTGGGAAGTTTTAATAATCATGTTAATGATAAACACAGTGGCTATTTCCTTCACCCAGTCATGTTCTGCACTTTGTAAAATGTTACCGTTACGGAAAAGGATATATAATGTTTCAGGTGAGTTATTATACACGTGCTGAAATACTAGTTGTATTTCCTACTACTGACATGATGTGTGGTACACTACGGAACTTGAGTGACAAACCTCATGTGAAGCACTGTAACACTTGAAACAACAGCCCTTACTCCTGTTCATTATGAGAGATTTTGCGGTATACAAGAAACTGGACTTTTAAAAACACGTTAGGGGGGGAGTAAACCGGAAGCTATTTTAGAGGGATAAACGTTGGAGTTTTGCCAGTCTGTGCAGAGGATGGGTATGTACCAGGTTATCATCAGACTGATACTAATCCGCTCCCAGCTGCACCAACTGAACCAACAGGCAAATCAGCTTACAGTTCCCAGTCTTACTAACCGTTCCTATGTTATGGCAGGCACGCGTCGGTTGTTCGCCATTAATGAGATATTCTTACCAGTTTTCTGGACACGGCTTTGTCTTCGTACGGAGGCAAATTGTCGGTGATCAGTTTACGTTTCACTCCATGGATCTCTTTTATATTTGGATGGTCGACCAAAAGTTGCAAATGATCATCGATGACATGACTCCTAAACTGCCTACTATACTGTACAGCTGCCCAGCAAAGTCGTAAATAAACCATAGACCTACTGTACTATGCCTGTACGTCTGACTACCCGAGACAAGGTGGTTTGTGTGTGTGTGTGTGTGTGTGTGTGTGTGTGTGTGTGTGTGTGTGTTCTTACCTAATTGTTCTTACCTAATTGTATCTTTACAGGAATGAGTCAAGCTCGTATTGTCCCGTGTCTTAGACAATATTTATCGTACATATCCTTAAATTTGTGAATTGTTTTGGCACACACTATTTCATTCGGTAGTGCATTCCATTGATCAATTGCTCTGTTTGGGAAACTGAATTTCCTTACGTCTTTATCACCTCTCTTCTTATGCAGTTTTTTGCAGTGTCCTCTTGCTGATGCTTCTTCATATGTTAAGTAATCATTTATGTCTATTTTCTCCTTTCCTGATATGCACTTATATAGCATTATCATGTCACCTCTTTTCCTTCTCTCCTGTAGTGTTGGTAGATTCAGTTTACTTAGTCTTTCTTCGTAGCTTAGGTCCCTTAAGCTTGGTATCCATCTTGTAGCGGCCCTTTGAATTTTTTCAATCTTGTCTATATGCTTTTTGAGATGAGGACTCCAGACTACTGATGCATATTCCAGGGTTGGTCTAATGAATGATGTTGTTATCCTTCTTAGCATGTCTTCATTTATGTATGTGAATGCTATTCTCATATTTGCAAGCAGTGTATACATGTTCCGTACCTTCCCGCTGATGTGGTCAGCCGGAGATAGTCTGTTATTGATAATCACACCTAGGTCTTTCTCTCTTTCTGATGTGTATAGGGTTTTATTTCCTAACTTATAATCCCAATCAGGTCTTTTTCCACTTTTACCAAACTTGATTACATGACACTTGTCCACATTGAATTCCATTTGCCATGTACTACTCCATTCATGAAGTTTATTTAATTCTTCTTGTAGCTCCCTACAAGAGTCTGTGCTAGTAATTCTCCTTTGTATTTTTGCATCATCTGCAAACATATTCAGATAGCTCTCATTTCCAGTGTTACTGTTTATATCATTTATGTACACTAGAAACATGATTGGTGCCAGCACCGAACCCTGTGGTACTCCACTAGTCACTTCTTTCCATGATGAGTAGTTTCCTCTTAGTACTGTCCTCATTTCTCTTTTTATGAGAAAGTCTTGCATCCAACAAAACAATTTGCCTCGAATTCCTCCTTGATGGTACAGCTTCCATAAAAGTCTTTGGTGTGGTACTGTGTCAAAAGCTTTCTTGAAATCTAAATAGATACTGTCCACCCATCCTTCCCTTTCCTGTATTGTGTTTGTTACTCTGTCATAGTAGCTCAACAGATTAGTAACACATGATTTTCCTTTTCTGAAACCAAACTGTCTTTCTGTTATCATACTGTGTTCTTCTAGATGATTTACCCAAGCTTTTCTTATAAGTTTTTCTAATACCCCACTTACAACACTGGTCAGTGATACTGGTCGGTAGTTGAGAGGATTTTGTCTATTTCCTTTCTTGAATAAGGGGACTATATTTGCTTTTTTCCAAATATCAGGTAGTTTCCCTTGACTCAAGGATTTCTTGAAAATTAAAAATAATGGTTTACTTAACTCCTTTGCACATTCTCGTAACACCCAACATGAAATTTCATCAGGACCACTTGCTTTTCCTCTATCTAATTTACTTAACTCCTCTTGTATTACTTTTTCTGCTATTTGTATATCTGGTAGTATGTGTGGACATGCGTGTTCCACATAGTCCCTCACAAAATTTTTTTCTTCTGTAAAAACTAATTGGAAATTCTTATTTAGTGCTTCACAAATATCTTTCTCTTGTGTATAAGTGATTCCCTCGTCCGTAATGGATTGTATTATATCTTTTACTTTGGTTTTGCTTCTGATATAGCTGTAAAACAGCTTTGGTTGATCACTACTTTTATTTATTATATCCTCCTCAAACTGTTTTTGGGCTTCCCTCCTTATTCTTGAATAGTCGTTTCTTGCCTGTTTGTAATTATTATACGCCCTTTCACTATTGTGTCTTCTGTATCTATTCCACAACAAATCTCTTCTTTCTTTTGATTTTTTACATTCTGTATTGAACCATTTCTGTATTTTCTTATCTGCTTCTTTGTGCTGTGGGATGTACTTCTGGACTCCTATTTCATAAAATTCACAAAAATTTTTATATACAGCATTTAAATCTTGTCCTCTAAGCTCATTTTTCCCAATCAACTTCTAAGAAATACTTCTTTAGGTCTTGATAATTTCCCTTTTTATAGTTTAGTCTCTTTTTGTAACTGTCATTGCTGTTTACTATGTCATATGCTATCCTGAAGTTATAATTTAGTACTGCATGATCGCTTTTGCCGAGTGGAGGGTGATATATTAAACTGTCAATGTCATTTTCTTGCCTAGTAAATATTAGATCTAGCACTGAAGGTACATCAAGTCCTCTTTTCTAGTGGTTTCCCTCACATGTTGCGTTAAGAAAAACTCTTGTACGAGATCCAGGAGCTTTTGGTCCCAACAGCTTTCTTGGCTATTTATATCTAGAGTATTCCAATTTATATTTGTATTGAAATCCCCAGTTAGTATAATTCTTTCCGATTTCTCTTCCATTTTATGTAGCAAGGATCTTATACTCTGAATTGTACTCTCTGCCAGGTCCTCATATTCGTCTCTTTCCCATGTGTTTGATCTGGGTGGCATATACAAATTTGCTACAATTACTTTACCTTCAGATGTGTCGATCTCTACTGCAATCAGTTCTACTTGTGATGGTATATCTAGGTTTATTTCCTTGACTTTTAGATTTTTCTTAGTTAATATTATAATTCCTCCTCCTTTTTTTAAATTTCTGTCTCTTCTCCATATATTGTATTCCTCTAAGTTTAGTATGTCATTGGATATCCTTGGTGTTAATTTTGTCTCAGTTAGGCATATTATTTGTGGTTCATTTTCTCTGACATAATCATTCATCTCTAGTAATTTAGATACCATTCCATCCACATTTGAGTACATCAACTTTATCATCTTGTTTATATACTTGTAACTTCCTCCTTTTTCTTCCATCCTGTTTGTGTACCACTTTCGTACCTGCAATCCTATTACTTTGTAAAAAAATTTCTTCTTGTCCTCTTCTGATCTTCCCTCATTTTTTGTTTTTGCTTCCTCCCTTTTCTCTTTCAGTAATTCCAGTTCCTCTTGTGTTAGACATCTTTTTATCCATACATTTTTGAACTCCTCTTTTTCCTTAAGATTCTTTGCATTTTTTAGTATCTCTTCCACAGTGTTTACACTCTGGAAAGTCACCTTTAGAGGTCTTGTCTTGCTTTTCTCGTATTTCCCTAACCTTTTGTGTTCCTCTATGTCTTTACTACAGATTTCCTCTGATACTTCTTTCAGTAAGCTCATTACATTTGCCATCTCCTTTTTGTCTCTAGTGATTTTGTTTTTAATTTCTTCCTCTTCTATACCAGTGATTACTATTGATTTATTTATTTCTACTGAATCTCTGACTAACTTTGGATTGTTTTGGATTATTCTTTTCACTTCCTTTTTAATGCTTTTTTCCTCCACTCTTGTTTCTAAGTCTTTTTTTACTATCACCATTTCAGCATACGTGATTTCTACATCATTTTTGTAGCTTTGCACAGCTTCATTCACCTGTGTTATCTTCTCCTCAATATCACTGCTCTGGTCCATAAGACTGCTTGCTTGTCTAATTGTCTCTGTGTCATTTTTTAACTCTTCCATAACACTCTCGTGATTAACTACTGTACTTCCCATTTCACTCACTTTCTTCCTAAGGGTATTCAATTCCACTGTTAGTTCACTGATGGTTGTGTCTTTCTTATTGGCCTCCCTTCCTAGTTTTTCTATCTCTTCCTTTTGCAAGTGCATTTGCTTCTTTATTTCATCAATTTCATTTTTGAAAGCCATTTCTAGTTTGTGTACACGTTCACCCAGTCTATTGTGAGTCTCCACTTCAACCAGTTCTTGGTAGAAATCATCATTTTGCTTTTTACTTTTATCCCTTTTCTTTTCCAAATTTGTTTTACTGAAGTATGTATCCATTTTGTAATACTAAATGAACAGAGTGTGTACTTACAAGTATGCACGCTTTCCCCGGCTTCCTGTAGTATAAACAAACCCAGCTGACTCAACGCATCGTGGTTCTTTGTTGTTTTAACCAGTCTTATTTAAACTTATTATTTCTTTTCCTTTTAATAATGAAAAATCATTTAGTCTAACCTGGTACAGAGCTTGACTCATTCAAAGATACTTATTTAGGTAATGCCTCTGGCCGTGTTGAGCTGGTATGGAGCGCCGGTACAGACGTCCACCTCCGACGATGCCGTGTGTGTGTGTGTGTGTGTGAAGCATACACAGACTGGGTGAATAAACTAATATATATATATATATATATATATATATATATATATATATATATATATATATATATATATATATATATATATATATATACCTAGGCTACTTCCCCCAAGGAAAGGGAGGTAGCCGAGACAGGACCACACACTCCCCATTTACTTATCCATTCAAACACATTCATTCGCATCTTAGCCCCAAAGGGGAGAATGGACAGATCCTCACCGCACCACACCGCACAAGGGTCAACTGCGCAATGCAATCAGTGACATCTGCAGCAGGGCCCGACAGCAGAACTAGTTTACCCCTGCCACATCATAACAGACCCATCCCCTTACCCGCACCTGACCTGACTAGCTGATCAGACCAAATGCGGGAGAATATCCCCTCAGGGCTGCGTCATCACTTATTCATTCACAATTTGTCTCCATTTATTTCTGTCACGCACAGCCACTCTTCCTTGCTCAACAGACATCCCTCTCGCATCCAGTGCTCTCTTCACACTGTCCATCCATCCTATTCGTACCAGAGAGGCACCGTATATATATATATATATATATATATATATATATATATATATATATATATATGCCAACAGCCATACCACGTTGAGTACACCGCTTCCCGTCCGATCAGCGAAGTTAAGCAACGTTGGGTCTGGTTAGTACTTGGATGGGTGACCGCCTGGGAACACCAGATGCTGTTGGCATCCCTACGTGTCAAGTGGGGTTGGTGGAGGATTAGTGCCCCTCCCTGTAAAACAATTAACTCTAAGCCCTTGGCCACCCCATGTGGGATACATAGCGTCTGGCAATGGATATATATATATATATACGGAGCCTCTCTGGTACAGTAGTAAAGTGTTCGTTTTCATGCACTGAAGAACGAGAGTTCACACCCCGCTAGGGTAATAAACTTTGGGAGCATTCTTCCGACCGCGTACTACTTTGGCGGACATAAGGGGTGCTGTGGCTGAACCAGTGTCGCATACTATAAAGTATGCTTGCACCAAGTCGGCTTGTGCGGACCGATTACACTTGGTTCACAGACTACACACACATCCAAAGTCACTTCAACACTACAATCACACTTACAAGCACTTCTCACCCTACATACAATCTCTACCAGACACCCTAAGCCATTTGGTATAGATACATAGGCTGTATATCGTCTCCTCTACGGTCGGTATAGGCCGGTCCTGCGGTGGACATTCAAACGGCTGATGATATATATATATATATATATATATATATATATATATATATATATATATATATATATATATATATATATATACGGCAATATGAAAGTTAACCCTTCGTTAGTCCTGTGGGGTATTCAAACGTGGTTAGTCCGGTCGGGTGTTGACAACACCCCAGTACAAAAATACATGTAGTGTTACTAACATGTAAAATATATTCATACTGCCGCTTCAGCATATCTCTACAATCACTAATGAAAAGATTGAATGCCTTGTAGGTGGTGTTTAGTAATTTATAATAATATAATACAATAAATTATATCAGTAAAAAAAAAAAAAAAAAATGGACTCATATCTCATTTGTCAGGTAAACACGCACAGGAAAATACATTTTGTGAGTTTTAAAATCCTGTCTCGGCTACCTCCCTTTCCTTGGGGGAAGCAGCCTAGGTATATAGATATAGATAGATAAAATCAGTATAAAGATAAACAATATGCAAAAATAAGAAAAAACCAATCCGTATCACAATATGATCTAAATGGTTAGTTTGATGGGGTGACGACACCCGGGGGCGGGGGGAAGTGCCCCTCTCTCTCACTTCAGCAAAGGCAGGACTAATCCAATCCACATGCTCCCTCCCCTCACTGAATCAGGAGAGTACTGGAACGGAAAGAAATATTCGAATTACAGGCTAGGAAATATGAGCTTTAAAAAAAAAACTCTGGGGTGCCAAAACACCCCACCTGACTAACGAAGGGTTAATGTACTGAAAACGCGTCTTTATAACGTTCATTTATTTACTCCGCACTCACCTGGGTATATTATTAGTGCAAATTTTCATCTGAAATGAAGGATCTCCGGAATTGCCTCATATCCAGAAAGTGGGTCGCAGCCTGAAATTGCTTATGAAACACTATGCTACCGAGCATACTGAGCGCACGAGAATGCAGCTAACAGACGCCAACACACTCTGTCTTGTCACTCATGTACACCCCCTACAACTCTCCACTCATTCCGATCCGCCTTACGTATTGTACATCTACGGACGATATTATCTTCAAGTTTTTAGTTTATTAATGATAAAACTCTGATGCAGTATTATGAAAAGTTGACAGGGTTGGACGAGTCATAGTTTACTGTCTCATTATATATATATATATATATATATATATATATATATATATATATATATATATATATATATATATATATATGTCATCCAATCCTACATTGCCCCATGAGGAGCGTAGGAGCCCGGGGCTAGGCAGTTGGTCCCGACATTTAAGATGAGAGCGACCCAAAGTATATAGACACTTTGGAGAGACCAGCCTCACTCATCCCTGATTGGCATTACATGAGCAATCAACCCCAACCATCCCTTGGATATAAACCTTCACCTGCTCAGTCCGCTTGGAGCTCACTAATTACCCACTAAACCACCAGGCGCCAAAATTTGGTTATATGGTTACCATTCGGAGTAGTAAATGGTTTCCTGGTGTACAGGAAACCATTTGGCTTGTCACTCAGTGTAGTCACCCACAGGCAGAAGGAAGAGGAAAGAATAAGGGAAAGACAGAAGAGGAAGTGTAAAGTTACCCGTAGGCAGAAGGACGAGGAAAGAATGAAGGAAAGAAAGACAGAAGAGGATGGAAGGAATGAAAGACGGAGGAGAGGAAAGGGCAGACACCTGACAGCAGCACTACATCGAGTGAGTGGATTGTGAGCGCCCCCACCAACCACAATATATATATATATATATATATATATATATATATATATATATATATATATATTTATATATATATCGTACTGAAATGAATCGATTTTTATAACCACAACGGTGCACTACCATTTTATTGTCTCATCTTGTTCTCAGTCTTCCTCCTCTCTCTTCCAGCTTCTGTTATGGTTTCACTCTCCATGAGATTTATTGAATCCACCTCATTCTTGATCTTCCCCTCCCCGTACCCAAATCAGTATAGTTTACATTCACACTTATTTTAGCCTTGCAGTATACTGGCAATCCCAGGGAACACTGCCAGAAATTTTCTGGGAGAGGGGGATTTTGGCTGTCATTATGCTTAAGATACAGCTGCTTGCAAAGCATTATAGCCTAATGTTTATATATATATATATATATATATATATATATATATATATATATATATATATATATATATATATATATATATATATATATATAATGTGCCTTAGTGTTAAACAGCTAAGAAAACTACGCAGGAAACTATCATTAAAAACTGATGATTAAATAAAAAAAGACATGACTAAACATCCACTTTCTCTTTCAACTTACGCTGTTCGAAGAGGCCCCCAGCCCCTTGGCTGTGCCTGTAGCCTTTCCCTATGTTGAACCCATTGCAGTCCAGTTTTCCTTTCCTCATAATCCCATCATTATTGCTTCTACTAACTTTTTGTGAACCTTGCTGTATCCATGCGCTCCACGTTTCACAGTACCACATTATAGGTCTTCCACTCCCCATTCTCCCATCACTATCACTTTTAATATTATCTGTGTTCATCTATCACAGCTCATACTTTGCAGTTAAACAATCTACTTCCATACATGTGTTTTGCTACGCTACGAAATGCTGTCGTATCATCTGGTGTTAATATACTCGTATCTTGACTAACAATATAGTCTACTGTTTCTTAATAAAGTCTGTAATTCAAGTTATCGTTTATCTTCCAGAATACCGATATGGTGCAAGAAAAGAGGCTGGAATGTGCCAAATGAAGAAGAAGAAGAAGAAGAAGAAGAAGAAGAAAGAAGAAGAAGAAAAAGAGAAGAAGAAAAGGAGGAGGAGGAGGAGGAAAAAGGAAAAAAGAAAGTGATCATTATATATAAAAAAAAAAAAAAAAAAAGGACAGTAGGTTATAAGTACTGACACTGTCTTTTTGTGTTATTTTTTAGCACTCTGTGTGAGGGAAGGAGTATGGGGCAGTAATTAAAACTTACAATACTTACTGTATACGAGTACGACTATCAATGGAGCTATTAAGTGTTTATGAAGAAATATAGGCGTAAGGACGGGCGTAAGGACGGTTGTAAAGTCTACTTGTCAGTCTCTTTCAGGTCGCCTTGATAATGCCTTAACAGTAGAGCGAATAATTATGCGTGTATATTTTTGTGGATGTTAAATATCCTTATATAAGAGATAGATGAGTATTCCATGTTAATTGCAATGGAAGGTTTGTAGACTAAATTACTGTACATACAGTACTACATAATAATACCACTCAGTACATCAAATGTTTTTATGAAGATGATAATTACATCCTACTATATATATTCCATTTACTACGCGTCGATGAGACAATTTGGCCTTAGTAATGCCTTATTTCTGTGACGCTATACTCTAGTACACTGGAAATGCCAAAATACTCCAACATAATTTGAGCTGAGTAATCCAGATGTGATTACAATGACAGGGATGTAAATTTGTAATGTGAACACCATATTACTCTCACTAATTATATCCAATAGTTTTATGAGCACACACAGGCCTGCAAACCATCTTTTACTATACTAGCCACAGCATACAATTCGCCTTAGTCATGCCTTAACTGCATAATAGAACTACGATCCTATATTTTTGTGAATATAAAAATACTCCAATAATACTCCTATGTGACAACTTCGATCCATATATCAACCTCTTCAGTCCGAAGACGTCTTAGTTTAATATTGTTGCTAGCAGGCGATTTCACTCAGCTTAGAACATCCAAGTACTTGTATACGGGTTAACTGTGGCTTTTTTAACTCCTCCATTTCGAAGCTTCACCTAAACTGAAGAAAGCTGTCTGGAGACAGCACAAATAGAGTTAATGACTTCATCATAGTGAGAATTAATAACCATGGCAGCTCTCTATGTGCACGGAGATGAATGTGACACTTTTGTATTATAACCCTCGGCCCCGCGGCAGCTGACTGCATTGCTTGTGACTAATTTTCACATCCTTCTGAATGTTTATGAATAAGATCAATATTAATGATATAGTACCCGCCATATGAAGCTTGCTTGGGGATAGTCTCAGCGGCCACTCGTTTGTACTGTTTTTGTAGGTTATTTTTGTCAATTTCTGATGGCAGCCGTATCAACAAGTATAGCAAAAATGTCGACAATAAATCCAGTTACCTCCCCCCCCCCTTTTTTTTTCTCTACCATCCAATTACTGGCCTCTTTTATTACCCACATTATTATATTATTCACATCGTCTTCATATCAGTTTGTTACTATTATGTTTATACAATGACAGCTGACGTAAAACATGAAATGTTGCAATGTCAGGCTCACCTTAAAGCCTATCCGCACCCAGCGTTGTGTACAGCATGCCATCAGATATATGTATTAGTGATTCCTTACGATGTAGCAACTTTTTGTTTTATTCAGTGTGGAATTGGCGGCCACTGTGCCTTGTAATGAACAGTCAATGGTGCTTTATTGCTTAAGGTAGACTTATGTTTGTAATTTTTTAGACTTTGTGGCCGGTACTCTCGTGGGGTTGGGAGACTCTTTGGCAACACTTCCTTACCGATTTATTATGCTTCTTACACCTTAAAGTTCTCTCCTGTGTTATTTACAGCTCTTTAGTACTGACATGTTCTGTATAAATAACATAAACGAGAATAAACATGCCATATGCAGAAATAAAGTAGTAGGGAAGAGAGTCTCGGAAGCCTTCTTAGCTGACACGAGAATTACGGCCCAGGTTTAGGTTATCCTTTATCATATATTGTACATCTTTTTTAGCTGCCTTTCTACAGTGCTGTTAGCGATAATTTTGCTTTTAATATATTTGCCTTTATTACGTTTAAGTTAAATTTGATTTTACAGGCACTGCTAATCCTCCTTTGGCTTTCCTTACAGCCCTGTGACAAACCTGTAGTGCTAGGTTTGTAACTATTTTTTTTTTTTTTTTGCGTTTTCCTTGAGTTTCATCAAAATTGTTTATGATTTTGTTTGGCAAATGTCGGATTATTTGGGTCAAAATTGGTTTAGAACAATATTATTATTATTATTATTATTATTATTATTATTATTATTATTATTGTTTCCTGTGTATATTGTAATGTTAAAAGTTACATGTATACATCATGTCTGACAGGTGTTATGTTACATGCAACACAGCAGATTAAAAAACACCTTTTGTTTTTAGCTGGGCTAAATTTCAGCGTTTTAGCAACATAGTTAAAACGTTTACCGTGAAAAATTTATATCGATAATTATTTACTGTGAAAAATTTCTACCGATAATTATTTACCTTTAAAAATTTCCACCGATATTTATTTTCATGTGATAGCAATCATATCTGCTTTGTACTCAGTGCTTTGCGTCAATTGCTATGTTGTGTGGTGAACTGGCCATCGCTGTATGAAACACTGTAGACTGGCGATCAGTAATTCTTTTACAGCGCCTGGAAGCTCATCAGGACCTAATGATATCATGCAACAAGGAAGCAGTCATATTCAAGCTGGCTAGAAGTGTCATTATTGATCCTCATCAATTTGGAGCCACAGATACATAAAAGGATTATTGACTACATCTGTACTTGTATGATGTCAAACACACAGTGCATGTTAGTTTTAAGGTTACTTTAATTCGAGGTTATACTTTCGTATTTTTTTCTTCTTTTTCATGACTGTTATATCACCGAATGTGTTTATCATCTGCATCATTATGTAAGTGCATGATAAATTAGTGAACTTGAGGAAAGCAAAAAAGCTTCCTAAATCTCGTCTTCCATTAGCCTAGTTTATGAATTAGATTCATTACTTATCTAACCACCTTTAATTTACAGTTAAGATTTTACTAATACGTTTACATAAATCTAAAGCAGTTAAATGAAGTCCACATAACTTCTGACACTGTGAACTTTAATTATATTTCTTTTGAGGCAGTGAGAACCATCGTTCAGTGTGTCAAGAGGAGAAAAACGCAAATAACTGCAAAACACTCCTGCAGAGTTGTTTACTCGTTTGGATTTCATTTTTACGGTTCATTGTGATTTCATTCACTTGATTTTTGTGTACCTCATAAAATATAATCATTAGTTTAGAATTAGTTTAATATTGTGATTATCTTCTGTTGAAGATACTCAAGACAATAATAAGAAACCCTAACAATAATTGAATTACCTGATTTGTTGATTTGTTGATTATATGTTGTCATTTTTTGTTAGTTACATGACAGTTTTGTTTAGTACGTTAAGTTAGTCCTTTTATATTTTGTTACGTTATATACAGTAACATATCCCATTAATTTTGGAGGCGATGTCATAACACGAATGTCAAAATCAGCAAATCTGGAAACTGCCAAATGATTTCAGCAGACAATATGATGGTTTCTGTGTCTGTCACAAATTTTGTCAGCTCTGACGATTTCTTTTTATATAATAACGATTCGGTACGGTACACACAGACGAGGGACGGTACACACAGACGAAGCAATCCGTTCTTTGAGTCTTAGTTCTCCCTCAAACAAGAACTGGTACAGAGCCTACATGTCACTGAGTATGGTGCGACGGTATCATCACGGATGATTTTATATATCTTTACGTGGTATGGAAGATCAGTGGCTAGTGAACTGTTTGGACGATATCAGAATCTGTTATTTCTTGACTGGTAGCCAACCCCTCTGCCACTTGACTACCACCTCCTCATTCACTTATCTGTCTGTTTATCTAGCTATCTATCTACTCGTAACTATCATCCAATCTTTATTTTATATATTTATTTATTTTTTGCCACACCAGGGACATAGGGACCCAAGATTGGGCTAGACAGTCACATTACTTATGGTGAGGGAGGCCAGTGTCGATCGCCCCCAGGTAATAACTACCTTATGTGAACAACAAACCTCAACCTTCCTTCGAATGAAACCGTTACCAGCCCCATCCGGATGAGTGTCCTAGCTTACTAAACTATACAGCATCATCTGGTATGGTATGTCAGTGCTGAGTCATACACTGAGTTGTCAATGGTCGCCCCCCCTGGCACCAATATCCTCCGTTGCTCCCCAGATATAATTGCTGAAAGCATTCGCCAATTTCAAAACTTGCTGGCTGGGCATTCTTTTCATTTTATAACGCAGTTTAAATAATGCGCACCTTTACGCTCTTTATTTTACAGTTAATTTTTTTGTTACTTTGATGCTGTTTTATTTGCAATAATTATATTTCGTTGCATAATTTTGCTTTGATTCGCTTTTTTATTTGTAGCACTTGTTTTGAAAACAGTTCCAGTATTGTAAAAAAAAAAAAAAAAAAAAAAAAAAAGAAGTAGAAATAAGGTCAACCTGCAGCGCCTACCTAAAGAAATAGACAAAGGTATCAACACCTGTCGTCACCAAGATTTATGCTGCAAGAAAGATCAGGAAAAACCAGCTCAGAGTAGTTCTTCCTGCAGATATAAATCTTAGTTACATGGATGCTGATCGTAAGCTTGTTTGTGCTAGAAGAACAAGATATATGCAATCTGCACGCGCTTTTCCTTGTCCCAGCAAACAATAAGAGTAGTTATGAGAGGGACGCAATCACAAGTTTGTGTTTCTGGGCCAGAGCTAGGATGGAACAGGATGGTGCTGTGAGTCAGGATCAGTTTTGTTAAGTTATATTCACTGTCACTAAACTTCATCACAATCGGCGCAAGAATATTACATCATAATGTGTGATAGAGAAAAAGCTAAGAACTAAAGGTTTTCTAATATATCGCTAACATAAAACAATGTGATATTGATAGTGTTAAAATCTGTCAAATATCTCAAGAAAATATGATTGTATCGTCCTTAATATTATGTAAAGACTAAATGAAATATTAAGATTATGTCTGAAATAACTAGATTGTGACCTGGTCTCCAGGATATTGCTAAACATCATACTGTTAGTCGTTCAGATTTAGTGCTAGACCGTTGTGAATAATATGTCATACCTTAGAAGCTCAACATTGCAAGTGTGGTGAGGGCGAATATTTAAGGATCATCAGCCACTACAGTACCACACGCCAAGCTTTCTTTTTTCCGGGATCATAGCGCCTATTTCATTTTACACTAATCTTACAGCCCAACCTAACTCAGCAAATCGAGACCATCCAAAAAAAAAAAAAGCCTAACTCGATGAAGTTCAGAAGTTTGCAGGGTGAAAATCTCGGAGTGTTTCGCTGTCCTAGATTTTGTCCCTGTGCGGTGAGGAGAGGGTTGCGTTTATATCATCCCAGAATTAACCTCTCTGGAAGGTAAGAAAGATGTGCACGGTCATTACTGTACAATGAACCTTAGATAAATAAACTATACATAAAACAAACATGAAAGTGAATTAATACAGCTAAAAAGAAAAAAAAAGTTAATAAAAGACCTTCCACTGAAAAATCTACACATTGTAATACACTGTGGGGTATGTGTTGTTTGTAAGTGGCAATAGTGTATTAAACGCAGTTTTTTCCCTTCATATTTCATTATCCTTCACGATGTAATAATAATATACTAAGAAAGGATGTCTTGAGGCCGCCTTCTCGGTTTATGAGGCTCCAAGGCAATTTTTTGTTTTTTTAAATAACAGAAAGAAAGATAAAAACAAATAATCCATACACCAGATTACTGGTGTCCTCTGTTCATAAAATATCTGTAACAGTTAGACTTGAACAGCTATGGGTTGAAATTTGGAGGGAAACAACTCTGGGCAAGCGAGTTCCAGAAAGAAGCACTTCGGGGAATGAAAGAATTCTGATAGGCAGAAGTTCTGCAATATGGCTGAGTGACGTTCCAGTCCTGAGCGCTACAAGATTCCCGATTAGCATGAGGGAAGGCATGGAGAGGTGGCACCATGGACGCAACTTCGTCTGAGCATTTGAAAAAAAAAAACAAAAAAAAAAAATCTCTTCATGAGTTATTTTTGTGCATTATACCTTATCCCTTTCATGGTGGGGACAACTCTTAATACTGCAGAAAACACCAGGCTATTTTACTCAAGCGCGAGTCATAACCACCTAAGTTAATACTGTCATGTTAACTCTCTCACATGTCTTGGGATAACTATTTTATTCCGGTAGACACTACACGATTTCATTCAGTTGAGTGAGTCACAGGAGCGTCCGTGTTAACCCTGTTGGTGCGACGACATCTTTAACTTGAACACTTGATGCAAACAGACGATACTGTTCAACTAAGCATGAACCCCCTTTTACGATTACCGGATTATCCCTACCGATAACAAGAACAACAACAACAACAATAATAATAATAATAATAATAATAATAATTGGCCAGTTTTATGCTGTCTTTTTTGTTAGTTGCGTTTTCTTTCTTTCTTATTTCTTTCGTTCTTGTTTAACTGTTGCAGGCACTTCTGCCCTTCAGAATTAACCGATTCTGACCAAACTTGGACACAAGGACCAGCCAATGACCTAGTTGCGTCGGCATGGTTTTAGTTGCTAGGCAACTACTCCGAAAACCTGCTATGGTAGTACTTTTCACGTTTTGAGCTGTAGAAGGATTACTAATGGGCGTAGAAAGTTCTGACTTCTTTAGGTGTAATCTTGAGGTCATTCCCTATCGGGGGTGTGCCATCCATTTTTTTGCTCTCTTCTCGAGTCTTCGTGCGGTAACCATGCAAAGATTGGCCTCGGCATCCCTAGCAACCAATATTGGTTTTCAAAAATGCCCCACTCGTTCCCCAGTGGCTCAATGGAATTGAATGCAAGTTTGCATGCTTACAGACACTGACTAGTATTACAACTTTCTATAGTACACCTATGTGCTACATTGGCCAGGTCAGGGGTCATAGGTCATCAAATGTGGAAACGGTGAAAATAGCTAAAATCACGACTATGCTTGCATGAAATGCTAAGGCTCTGAAGATTATTAACCCGCCCCATCCCGACGTTTTCTGGGCAGTGGTACGCCCCAGTCCCGACATTTTTGGATCTTTATTTTTTTGGCTCAAACATCCGCTTTTGGTGAGAAACATCGAAAATTCATAGAGAAATCGCTCACCTGAGGTTTAAAATACTCGATCTAGGTATGAGTACCTCCTTACCTGACTGGGTTTTCTAACAGGCAGGCACCAAAGAAAACGAGTTCTATGGAAGGGTAACTATTTTATCCACTCATAAACAGTATTTATTTATTTATTTGGTACGAATTTATATGTAGTACAAGAGTATATTGGTTTTCAAACAGTAATATAGGCATTATAAGCATTGTTTCACTCACTAACTCATCACCATTCATGACCTTTTTTTGCCACATTACCTGATCATCATTTCTGACTGTTTCTTCCTCTAATGCTATGTAAACTTTGTCCTCCACATTGTCATCGATTGGGGAATCACTCTGGCCCTGAATGTCTTTATTGGCCAGGTCACTGGTAACAGGTGAATTGCCGAGACAATGGCGTGCGGGGGGGGGGAGGTTATGCGGTGTAAGGCATTGTCCCTGCTTGGCATCTTGTAGAGGAATAGAGGAAGGTGTCCTGCATATACGTGCCAAAAATCACTCGCGAAATCACTCGCGAAAATTGAAAATTGTGCAAATTAGGGGCCTTGCAATGTTGCCGCGTTAATTCACATCTCCGGGATATGAGTGCACATCATGTGAGGACGTGAATTCACGTCTCCGGGACGCGGCGGGTTAAGCCAGGATCAGGATTCTTGGGTGGAACGTTGCCCTGGAGTACCTCCATACAAAAATTACATTTAGTGTCGAAACTCATTTGCAGTCACTGGTAGCACCACCCAGAAGTTGTACCTCTGGTGGGACACTCTGCAAATTTCAAGTTTCCTAGCTCCACAGTGGGTGGATAGAATCGAACGAAACTTTTTTATGCTTATAGACGTTAATGAGTACCGTACTACAAGTGTGTTTCATACATGCATGGCCTATATCCTCCAGGTCAGGGGTCAAAGATCATCAAGTGCAGAAAATATGAAAGTGCTAAAACTATGACCTTACTCGCACGAAGTGCTAAGTCTCTTCAGTCATTATTAAACCAGGGCCATGATTCTTGGGTGAAATGTTGCACTGGAGTACTTCCATACAGAAATGACTTCAAGAGTCGAAACGCACTTGTGGTTGCTGACAAAGCTTGGTCTGCTTAGAGCTGGCCATCATCGCCTACTGGCTTGTAATAATAATAATAAAAATAATAATAATAATAATAATAATAATAATAGTAATAATAACAATAATAATAATAATAATAATAACTTATCTATATACCTAGGCTGCTTCCCCCCAGGAAAGGGAGGTAGCCGAGACAGGTCGACACACTCCCAATTAACTCATCCACTCAGACACATTCATTCGCATCTTAGCCCCAAAGGGGAGAAGGGACAGATCCTCACCACACTACACTGCACTTGGGTCAACTGCGCAGCGCAATCAGTGAAATCTGCAGCGGGGCCCAACAGCAGAGCTGGTTTACCCCTGCCACATCATAATAGCCCCATCCTCTTACCCGCACCTGACCTGATCAGCTGATCAGACAAATGCGGGAGAATATCCCCCCAGGGCTGCGTCATCATTTATTCATTCACAATTTCTCTCCATTCATTTCTATCATGCACAGCCACTCTTCCTTGCTCAACAGACATCCCTCTCGCATTCAACGCTCTCTTCACACTGTCCATCCATCCTATTTGTGGTCTTCCTCTCAGCCTTACACCTGTCACATCAGATCTAGTTATCTTTTTCACCAATTGGTCATTATCCATTCTCTCCATATGCCCAAACCATCGCAACACCCTCCGCTCAACTTTACCAGCCATCTCCCGAACAACTCCAAGTCTCCTTCACACTTCATCATTTCTCACTCGATCCATATGTGTCACTCCACACATACTCCTCAGACACCTCATCTCCATTACATTCAAACTTTTCCTCTCTGCTACACCCATATTCCATGTTTCAGCCCCATATAACGCAGTTGGTACCACAACACCCTCATACAGCCTTCTCTTTACATCCATTCTAAGCGAACGACATCTAAACACTTGTTTCATTCCTCCCAGCACCTTTCCTACTTCATTTATTCTAAACTTCACTTCTGCATCTCTTCTTCCATCGACAGCAACATGTGACCCTAGATATTTAAAACACTCTACCTCCTCAAGCAACTCACCATTCAAAACTATTTTCATCCTCCTACCATCTACCAACCTCGTACACTTCATCACCTTACTCTTATTCTTATTTACTTTCAATTTCCTCCTTTCACACACCCTTCCAAACTCCTCTACCAACTGTCTCAGTCTCTCCTCTGAATTAGCCACCAGTGCAGAATCATCCGCAAACAGCAGCTGCTTCAGATTCCACTCTCCACCATCAGCATTCAGCAGACTCAAACCTCCATTAACACTCGCAGTCACCTCCCTTACAACACCATTCATATAAATATTAAACAACCAAGGCAATATTGCACATCCCAGCCGCAGCCCCACTCTCACGGGAAATCAATCACTCACAGTATTTCCCACTCCTACACACGCTCTACTATTTACATAAAAACTTTTCACTCCTTTTAACAACCTACCATCAAGTCCATACAATCTTAAAACAGTCCACAAAGCCTCCCAGTGAATTATATCATACGCTTTCTCTAAATCCAACACACAATCTTACCTTTTGCTAAATACGTTTCAAATACCTGTCTCACAGTAAACACCTGATCCACGCATCCCCTCCTTCCTAATGCCACACTGATCATCGCCAGTCACTCCTTCTGTACACTTTCTAACTCGCTTAATTAACACTACCATACACCGTTCCTACAACATTCAACAGACTTATACCCCTAAAGCTAGTACATTCATACTTATCACCCTTACCTTCATACAATGGAACCACACAATCACTTGTCCAGTCAATCGGCATCATACCGCTCACAAATCACATTCAGCAATCTTACTAACCAGTCAAGAATAATCGCCCCACCACCTTTCACGCATTCCACAGCACACCCACCCATACCTGCAGCTTTCCCTGCTTTCATCTCCTTTACTGCCTCCTGCACTTCTTCCTTCGTGATCAAAGAATCATTCAACTCTCCCAACACATTTATTCCTTGCACCCTTCCATCTGCCACAATCTCAGCCCTCTTTTCCTCCTCTGCATTTAACAGTCTTTTAAAATACTCCGCCCATCTCTTCCTTACTGCATCCATCTCAATTAGCATCCTTTCATCCTCTGCTTTTACTCACTCTTCCTTCCCAGACTCTCCCTTTCGCACCTTTTTCACCTCCTTACAAAACATTTTCTTATTGTGTTGAAAATTCTCAGTCAACCGCCTACCCCACCTTTCATCTGCTGCCACTTTAGCATCATGCACAGTCCTTCTCGCCCTATTCTTTTTTCCTTATACCTGTCGTATGATACCCCATTCTTCCTCTGCAGCCATACTTCACATGCACGTCCCTTCTCAGCCACAGCCATACCTACCTCCTCGCACCACCATTCACTTCCTTTTCTCACACCACCACCCACACGTCTCACACCACACACCTCTTCCGCATGCCCCACCACAGCACTCTTAAACGACTGCCATTCCTCTTCCACACTGCCCTTTTCGTGAACTTTCACTGCTTTCAACTCATCTTTCAACTTCTGCTGATACTCTATCATTTTCTCTTTTTTTATCCAACTCAGTCACTTTCAAAACCTCCCTGCCACACCTAACTCTCCTTGCTCTTACCCGCCTCATACTTACTCTCAACTTTCCCTCCACCAGGTAGTGGTGGACACAACCACATAGTCCATCAGTGCTCTGTCAACAACCCTTCCCTTTTCTGTTTCATCCATGTATACTTATAAATATCTTTCTTTTCAAATAAGGTATTTCCAATCACCATCTCTCGCTCAACACACATCCCTATCATTCGTTCCCCATTTTAATTTCTTCCAGGCACACCATGCATACCAACTACACCTTCGACTGCTACATTTCGCACTCTAGCATTCAGATCTCCCATCATTACCAGATTCACATTTTCTCCAAAACTCAGCAGACACTCATCAACATTCCAGAAAGACTCCCTCTCTTCTGCATCCCATTCACTACCAGGCCCATATGCACTCACAAATACCCAAAGCTCACGTCCAAATTTAGCTTTCATTCAGGTGTCTCGATGACACCTCCTTCCATGCAATCATAAACTGCATCACTTCCGGGCTCGCTAACAAGGCCACACCTTCTCTCGTCCCTCCTCTACCAACACCTGACATCCTTCCATTCACATTTCCAAACTTAGACTCACCTTTCCCTTTCATATTTGTTTCACTCAAACCTAAGACATTCAACTTTCTTCTCACAGACATTCTCCCAATCTCCTCCCTTTTAGCCTCAATCGTACTACATCCACGCACATTCAAAGACCCAATCTTCGGGGTACAAGGATAACTCAATCCCCCATCCCTTTCTATGTCCCGTCTCATTGCAGGAACTAAATAAACAGAGGAGGGGGGTCTCTGGTCCCCCTCACCCAGTCTCTTTTAGTCGCTTTTTACGACACGCAGGGAATACGGTGGCAGAATTCTTCCCAACATAACCTGGCCGGAGTGGTAGTACCACCCAAGAGTGAGGCCTGATTGTGTCCTCCCCGGCCACCGGGTTAGAACATAACAAATAATGGAATCAGCTTAAATAACTGTATTTGTGACAGAATTTACATAAAAATAGGAGAACGTGCACCAAACACACAAGGTCCAAAATTACTTAAACTTTACGGAATTCAGTAACCGCATTTCCGATCTTTTGTGTTCGGTGCACGATCTCCCATTTTTATGAAAATTTCGTCACCAGTACATTTTTAAAGCTGATTCCATTATTTGTTATTATTATTTATTAATTTTTATATATAATAATAATCTATCTATCTATCTATCTATAGCCCGACGCCCTAATCCCGCAAAGGGTGGCCGCAGACAAAACGCCTCCAAGTCACTCTGTCACCCACCATTTGACTCCCCTCCCCCCAACTCACCCCCCCTCCCTCATATACCTCTCAACTCCATCCCTCCACCTCATCCTCGGTCTACCTCTCCCTCTCCCTCGCTCCACCTCACCTACATACACCCTCTTAGTCAGTCTTTCATTCTCCATTCTCTCCACATGTCCAAACCACCTCAGTGTATTTCTCCTAATCTTTTCAACCACATCCACATCTACCCCATAAGGTTCCTTCACTTCTTCATTCGTCAACCTGTCCCTCCACGTCACTCCACATGCTCCTCTCACGTAACTCATTTCCACTGCTCTCACTCTTGACTTGTTCCCCTCTTGCGAGGTCCACGCCTCGCTTCCATACGTCAGGGTAGGGATCACAATACCATCATGCAGTGACTTCTTAACTTCCATACTCACCTCCCTATTTCTCATCACTGCTTTCAGTGTACCAACAACCTTTCTTCCCTGCTGTACCCTTTCACGTACTTCATCCCCCAAAGTTCCATCCTTACTCATCACACTACCCAAGTACTTGAATGCACTCACATTCTCCATATCCTCACCATCCAATCTCACTGCACACTCTGTGACTTCATTCCTCTCAAACACCATAACTTTACTTTTGTTTACATTAACTTTCAGCTTCCTCCTCCTACACACTGTCCCAAATTCATTCACCAAACCTTGCAACTCCCATTCATCTTCACTCAACAATACTGTATCATCAGCAAACAGCAATACCGGAAGCTTCCAAATCTCACCCTCATTCATTAGGGCCACCCCCACATCCACTGCCCTATTATTATTATTAACATAATTATTACACAGGCCAACAAAAACAAATTTTTACGTAGTTGCCCAGGATATCTGAACGAATTTAGGGAATTCTGGGGGTGCTGAATCAAGATGTGACATTTGTTTTGCCGAACTGGTTCTAGGTTTCGAGATAATGGATACCCTCAAATTATGATTTTACCCCAATGTGTGGGAGTATCCTGATTTGGAACCAGCAAGGTGACTTGTGCCACACAGCGAAGACGTTCCCATACCAGTGTTTACCTCACTGCCTGACCTTCCATTGTCAGATTTTGAAGGAATGCAGGACTTGGAGTGTAGCACAGGTGGTAGCAGTGGAAGTGATAAATTTGAAGGAAGCTTCTTAACACGTAAGCAGTTCTTCCAGGAAGAGCTCAATGATCTGATACAAGACCTCAGACTGTCAAAGCAAGCACCTGAACTTTTAGCATCCAGGCTAAAAGAAAAGAACTGTCTAAAGCCGGACGCTAAAATAACAGCTTATCGGACGAGAGAGGAGGCACTTCTTCCTTCAGCCAATATGAAGAACTTGTATACTGCAATGACATCACTAGACTTCTCCTCCAAATGGGAATACCGGAATATCGACCAGAAGATTAACTGATTTTTATTGACAGACCCAACAGAAGCTTGAGAAGTGTTTTATTGCACAATGGTAACCTCAATGCATCTCTTGCAATTGCTCATTCAACAAAGCTTAAAGAAGACTATAAAAATATGAAAAAGGTCTTGCAGAATCGCTACTATCATGAGCACCGGTGCTCTATTTGTGCTGACCTAAAGATGGTGAACTTCTTGCTTGGGCAGCAAAGGGGATACACGAAGTTCCCTTGTTTCATCTGCTTGTGGAACAAAGAAAGATAATTGGAAACAAGTGACATGGCGTTCAAGGGAAAACATAACACAACTGTAGGTGCAGCGAACATCATTAACGAACCATTGGTTGACAGAGAAAAAAATCATTCTCCCACCACTCCATATAAAACATGGACTGATGAAGCAATTTGTTATGGCCTTGGACAAAGATGGTGATTGCGTCAAATACATCTGTAGATCGTTCCTTGAACTGAGGACTGAAAAACTAAAAGTAGGAATCTTTGATGGTCCTCAGACTCGTAAACTCATCAAAGATTCGAATTTCACGAATTTATGAACGATGTTGAAACTTCTTTCTGGCGCAGTTATGTCTCAGTTGTCAAGAACTTCTTGGGTAACCTCAAAGCACACAATTATGAAGAACTGGTGCAAAAGACGCTAATATGAGTATAAAGAAACGCTTTCTCCATAACCACTTGGACAGATTTCCACATTATATTGGCGATTTTAGTGAGGAACAAGGGGAGAGGTTCCATCAGGATATAAAGGTGATGGAGGAAAGGTATCAAGGCAGATGGGACGGACACATGATGGCAGACTACTGCTGGAGCCTCAGACATGACTGTCCTGATGACCGACGCAAGAAGATCGTACAAACAACGTTTTTCTATGCAACAATTGTGATTACCTAAATCAACTTACCTTGATTTTATGTTACTGTACTCAACACAACGCCATTTGGTATTTCATGTATTTACTTTTGTATTATTTGAGACAGTTTCAATGCGATTTGTGGGTGGACAACGACTGTCTATTATTATTATTTTTTTGTTTTCATGTTTTTCAATATGGTCCTGAAACTTTATGATAAATCTTAACGTAAAATTTATTCCTGCATTAAACCTGAAAACAGATAGATGACCAAATATCTAAAACTCACTTCAACAACAAAATTAATGTATATATGTGAAAAGGACGGGGGCTCTGACGGCTGAGCGAGCTGAATTCTCAGATACGGTGGTATCCATTATCCCAAAAATCGGTGTCAATCTGGCAAAACCGATGCCATATTCGGAATCAGAGCCCCAAAGTTACCCATAAATCGCTTTTATATAATTAGCAACAAAATAAGTGTCGACCAGTGTTATTATGAACTAACCTAACTTAACCTGACTTAAAAAAAAAATATTTCTCCCCTCAAAATAAATTCATATTTGAAATCAGCTTAAAAAACTGTATTAGTGACGAAATTTACATAAAACTCTGAGAACGTGCACGCAGCAAGAGATCCCTCTGTTTATGCTGTATATTAGTAATAACCTTGTGTTTACTGTGTAGCCTATATGTTGAAGCAGTGAGTGGTTGTACTTCCCATGTTCAGATACGAGTACTGTACAGGGTAACTATGTCCCTTCAGACAATACTTAGGTAGAGAAATATTTTGAAAACCCCGTACACGCATTACACCACGGAATTTATAGCCACTCACGGCGTGGAAATATAGTTATTAGAAACAACGAATAACTGGACATTGATTTTCTTAAAGATGACGATACAAACTGCAAGCATGACTCTTTCTCTCTCTGTATACACACACACACACACACACACACACACATATATATATATATATATATATATATACTCTCTCTCTCTCTCTCTCTCTCTCTCTCTCTCTCTCTATATATATATATATATATATATATATAGGGTGGTCCTTAATTTTCAACTCGAAAAGTTTGCATCAGTTGCTGCGGGACTTCGTTCCTACTGATTAAAAAATGGTGTATGAAATCTTCATGCTTATTAGATAATTTTAACTGGTGCCGCATGATATTCAAAGTTATACTAATGTGGCGTAATGTTAATATGCCATTGGGTTACCTAAGTCCCCCTCTTTGCCGAGTATTAGCCCCTCACTGGGGAGGTAACATGGAAACCCAACTCCCACTCATTGCTGCCGAGTTTTGTGGCTTGTAATTGCTGCCAGCTTAGCCTTCTTCGCATCTGGATACATTTGCCTGTGTTGCTCAATGACCTGGAGAAGAAACTGCCGTTGATCTTCTTGGTCAACACAGGATTAAACTTTTGAATAAGTGTTACCCCTCTTCCAGCAAAGTCATTTGTTACCTGTAGCACCTGGACGATGTGCTTGGCTTCCTTGTAATCCTCACGACTTTCCCACGTGGATGGATCGAAGTCTAGGAATGAATGAGGAAGGTCAAGTAGTGTGAAGGTCTTGGTGTTAGTGGTCACAAAACTTGAAATTGTTTTCTGATTCAGTGCTGTCGCCTGAAGTACAGTTGTTGCTCTCTTTAGTTGATCTTTGCTTCCTTCTTCGTTAAGAGCCATCACCATTTTTTGCTTCTCTTTAGGGTCAACAGTTGGATTAAAAAAAAAAAAAAAAAAGCCAATCCAACTAACTGCTGTGATAAATACCACAAGTGACAACCAGATGCTTTCAGGAAGACTTGTGAGATGTCCTTATCAGGATAAAGTGACAATTCCTGGAGAAGCCTCAGATCATTTGCTGGAGCTAGAGCTGCTTTTGTTGCCATGAACCATGATTTCAGGTACTGCTTCATGATGAACACAACAAACTGCTTCAGTCCTCGGCCTTACTTAGGTGTGATGCTTGTCTGATGATGGAAAAGAGAGACTTTGATGCTGTATATAACTTTAGCCATCCATCTGGCATGATGACAAGCACCAGAGAGCTGCAACCATGTCCCTTGAGGCGGTACACCACCCAACACAACAATGGACAGTTCTAGTAGTTCTCAATAATCATCTCGAGGTTGGCTTTCTTGCAACTGTTTTATACAAAATGCTATGAGCTCATCACATTACTCACTATCAGTCACCGGAATTTCCTCATCGTCATTCAAGGTCTGAAAGCGTGTTGTGTCAGTTGTATTCCACTTGGCTTTGAACTGCTTGAAAATGTGAATCGGAATCAGGGTCCAAGGCAAATGGTGAAGGCCTTTTGAACAAGGATCTCAAAAATGTGATGCCGACAAGCCAGGTGGAGGAGATCCTTGCACAACTGTTGCTGAATAAGGGTGCACGCCCCTGCCCACAATCCGGTTTTGCTGGCAGTGGTGCCGAATGCCATTCCTACCACACGTTCAGACATACCCTGGTCATTCAAGGTTTCATTGATGACATTGGCCATGGCCTTTCCTGTCCCTGATTCCAAACTGGGTACATTCAAAAGCTTTGAAACTCCATCACCTTAGACGAGAATCGGAAGCTTTTCAGTGACATATGCTCCTGTTACATTGGGAATTAGTTTTCCATCCCAGCGCACTATGAATGATTTCCTTAGCCATTCTGCAAATTCCCTCCGACTCTTGATTTGATCTCAAAGGATACTTTGCCTGTTGATAGTATACATTGTTCATCTTGTCCACAGGCAGAAATGGTCGCAGAAAGCAGATGGACTGTAGCAGTCTGAAATCTTGGTCAGATCTAAAGTAGCAACAACTGGAGAGTGACAACTGTTTTTCGTGCTCGTTGGGGTTTCAGAGAAGGAGCTGCGGCCTAAAGGAAGGACATGGTATATCTGTATAATTGTCACGTGTTTCGTCTTCATCACTGGTTGGGTTTTCCTCCAGCTTCGCTATTTCCCCTCCTACTGCTCGATGACATTCCTCACGCTCTCTCCTCTCCTGTTCAATCTGTTCTCTCTCTGTCTTTGTTCTTTCCGGCGGAGTTTGACATCAATACCCAGAATAGAGCCTCGCCTCCCTTTCTTCTGGGCCAAAAGAAACTCCTTATCCTTACGATTTTTTATGAGGTCGAAGACAATCGTGTGTGCAGTGTCAGAGAGATCTTTCATCTGTTCCTGGAAGTTCTTTCTCTTCTTCTCCCCTCTTTCTGTATTCCGGATCTTACTCCTCCCCAACTTTCTCCATTCTTTATTGAGAGATTCGATTTTCGGGATACGATTCCGTGGTTCAGGTGCAGGAATGCAAGCTGTCTCCCAGAATTCCCCTAGTTTCTCCTACAGAACACATGCTGAATCCCTCAGTGTTCTTGTCTCTGTTCGCGTCAGGTAGAAAAGTCGCGCTAACACTTCTCCACAAGAAGGTAACTTACTTCCAAACAGTCTTTCACTTGGTTGGCCAACGAGCCAAA
>NC_137063.1:26861489-26896489 GCF_032717465.1 Coenobita brevimanus | reverse complement strand
CCATTTTAATTTCATGTCGACTAAAATTTTCTAAAGAGGTGTTTTGGTCCCTAATGCTGTAATTGTCTCCGCTGGCTTTGTATTATGTGGAACACGCAAAGCATGGGTTCTTCCGCATCAAAGCAGCTATTCAGCAGTTTCGGGCAGTGGGAAGTGCAGTTGAAAAATAGCCCTAATTTGAACGGTCAAATAGCACACAAAATGATGTTTTCATGGACATACGAGTACATTAAGCCATGCAGTTGCCACTGCAAGATGATTCAAACTGAACCAGTGTCGCAGCCACGACTGAGTTGAAGGCCAAGCAGAAGAGCCCTCCACAGCAGCAAGTGCACTACTGCCTGGTAGGTCCACAAAGCACTTGCGTATATATATATATATATATATATATATATATATATATATATATATATATATATATAGGTGGGGACGCTCACCATCCACTCACTCGATTTAGTGCTGCTGTCGCGTGTCTGCCCTTTCCTCTCCTCCATTCTTCTTTCCTTCCATCCTCTTCTTCCTTTCTTTCTTTCTTTCCTCGTCCTTCTGCCTACGGGTGACTTTACACTCCCATTTCTGTCGTTCTTTCCTTCATTCTTTCCTCTTCCTTCCGCCTGCGGGTGACTCTACACTGAGTGACAAGCCAAATGGTTTCCTGTACACCAGGAAACCACGTACTATGCTGGGTGGTAACCATATAACCAAATTTTGGCGCCGGGTGGTTTAGTGAGTAATTACTGCGTTCCAATCGGATTGAGCCGGTGAAGGCTTATATGCAAAGGATGGCTGGGGTGTATTCCTCACGTAATGCCACTCAGGGATGAGTGAGGCTGGTCACTCATCTTAAATGTCGGGACCAACTTGCCTAGCCCTGGGCTCCTATGCTTCTCATGGGGCGACATAGGGTTAGATGATGGATATATATATATATATATATATATATATATATATATATATATATATATATATATATATATATATATATATATATATATATATATGAGCCTCTGTGGTAAAGTGTGCATTTTTGTACACTGAAGAACGAGGGTTCGCGCCCGGCCAGGGTAAAAAACTTTGGGAGCGTTCTTCTGGCACACGTACTGCATTGGCGGACACAAGGGGTGCTGTGGTTGAACCAGTGTCACATACTATAAAATATGCTTGCACCCAGTCGGCTTGTGCGGGCCGATTATACTTGGTTCACAGACTACACCCACATCCAAAGCCATTCCAATACACCAGTTACATTACAAGCACTTCTCACCCTACATACAATCTCTACTAGACAGCCAAAGCCACTTGGTAGAGATAACATTGGCTATATTGTCCCCACATCGGTCGGGATAGGCCGGTCCTGCAGTGGACACTCAAACGGATGATATATATATATATATATATATATATATATATATATATATATATATATATATATATATATATATATATATATATATATATATATATATATATATATATATATATATATATATATATATATACGTTCGCAGCCTGCCAGGATAATAAACTTTGGGAGCTTTCTTCTGGCCACGTACTGCTTTGGTAGACATCAGGGGTGCTGTGGATGAAGAAATGTCGCATACTATAAAGCATGCTTGCACCCAGTCGGCTAGCGCGGGCCGATTACATTTGGTTCACAGACTACACACATATCCAAAGCCACTCCAACACTACAGTTACACTTACAAGCACTTCTCACCCTATACACAATCTCTACTAGACAGCCTATGCCACTTGGTAGAGATACATTGACTGTATCGTCCCCACTTCGGTAGGGATAGGCCGGTCCTGCAGTGGACACTCAAACGGCTGCTGCTGCTGCTGCTGATTATATATATATATATATATATATATATATATATATATATATATATATATATATATATATATATATATATATATATATATATTATATATATATATAAATTATATATATATAAATTATATATAAAATTATATATATAAAGAAATATATATATATATAAATAAATAAATATATATATATATATATATATATATATATATATATATATATATATATACAGTACATATAAATAAATAATTATATATATATATAATATAATTTATTATTTATATATATTTATATATATATTATATATATATAAAATTATTTATTTATATATATTTATATATATATGTATATATATATAAAATTATTTATTTATATGTACTGTATATATATATATATATATATATATATATATATATATATATATATATATATATATATATATATACAGCATTAATTAAACTAAGGAGTTTTGGTAAATTTCCTTCCTCCTTAGGCTTGCATGTACGGATTTAGCGGGGATTTTGAAGTGATTAACGAAAGTGTATGAACGTTCTTTATCAAGGATGTGACATATTTCAGAATTTGCTCTAAACTACCTATCTATCTATCTTTTGCCAGACGTCTTAATCCTGTAAGAGGTGGCCACAAACAAATCACCTCCATGTCGCCCTGTCACCCGCCATTTCACTGCCTTGCTCCCAGCTCACACCCCACTCTCTCATATACCTCTCCACTCCATCCCTCCATCTCATCCTTGACCTCCCCTTCCCTCTCCCCCACTCCACCTCACTCACATACACTCTCCTCGTCAGTCTCTTGCTCTCCATCCTCTCCACATGGCCATGCCATCTCAGTGTGTTTCTCCTAACGTTTCCAATCACATCACATCCACACCACAACTCTCCTTCACTTCCTCATTTGTCAGTCTGTCTCTCCTTGTGACTCCACATGCCCCTATCAAATAACTCATTTCCACTGCTCTCACTCTTGACTTGTGTCCCTCCAACAACGTCCAACCTTCACTTCCATAAGTTTGAGTTGGTATCACAATACTGTCATGCAGAAGCTTTTTCACTTCCATGCTCACTTCCCTGTTTTTTATCACTGGTTTCAAGGGACCAGCAACCTTTCTTCCCTGTTGCATCCTTTCAAGCACTTCCCCCTCTTAACTTCCATCCTTACTCATCACAGTACCCAAGTACTTAAACGCATTCACATTTTCCATTTCCTCATCATCCAACATCACTGTAGATTCACTGACATCTCTCGAAGACCATAACTTTACACTTCCCTACATTCACCTTTAGATTCCGTTTCTTACGCACTCTCCCAAACTCATTCACCAAGCCTTGCAGCTCTCCTTCGTCTTCACCTGACAACAAAGTATCATCGCAAACAACAATACAGGTAGTTTCCAAACGCTGCCCTCTCTCACTAGAGCCGCTCCAACATCCACTGCCATACATTACATCTCTTATATAACCCCATCTATATACAGATTGAACAGTCATGGAGACATGACACATCCTTGTTTCAATACAATCTTCAAACAGAAAAATTCACCCATTTCACTATCCACACGCACTGCAGCCTTAGCACCCTCATACATACTCTTCACGGCCTTGAAGAACTTCCCATGTTCTCCATATATTCTTAATACTTTCCACAATCCTTGTCTATCCACCCTGTCATATGCTTTCTCCAAATCCATGAAGGCCGCATACGACTTCTTTCCGTTCTCTAGAAACTTTTCCACTAAAGATCTAAGAATGAATATCTGATCTAAACAACCTCTTCCCTTCCTAAAACCTCCCTGTTCTTCTCCAAGTAATTCCTCTGTTTTTTCCCTGCCTTTGTCAATAAGCATCCTACCATATAGTTTTCCTATTACACTAAGAAGGCAAATGCCCCTATGATTACCACACACTTCTTTTTCTCCCTTTCCTTTGTACAGGGAAATAATTATACCTGACTTCCAATCCTTTGGGACTCTACCTTCCTCCCAGGCCAATCTGCACATCTTCCACATCCATTCAACTGCTATCTCTCTGGCATACTTCAGCATTTCACCACACACTCCATCAATTCCTGGGGCTTTCCCCATTTTAACTTTTTCATTGTTTCCACAACATCCATCCTACTGATTTCTTCCTATCTTCACACATCCCTCCTTCTCTCAGCTATTCCCCAGCCACTTATACTTGCATTACATTCATTCTCTATGTTCAAGAATTCCTTGAAGTGTTCCCTGCATCTGCTCACTTTTTTCTCCCTTCTCCACCAATAATCTACCATTTTTATCCTTCACTCCCCAGCTAACTTGCTTGGGACCTGTCTAACTTTCTTTACCTCTTTCCAGAACAATTTCTTACATTCCCTCCATTTTACACTCCAGTTCCGTATCCACTCTCTTCTTACTCTCTCCTACTAATCTTTTCACCTCACTCTTCCTATCTACATATAACTCTCTCTTCCGTCTCTCAACTTCTTCCACATTTCTGTTTCTCATCCACTCACTATATGCTTTCTTCTTTTGTGTCACAGCCTCTCTCACCACTTCATTCCACCATGCTGTTCTCTGCATTCCCTTTCGTCTTCTTTTCACCCCACACACCACCCCACATGCTGCACAGATTTCTTCTGTGAATATCTTGCACACACCTAAACTATCTATCTATCTATCTATCTATTGCCAGATGCCTCAACCCCGCTCGGGGTGGCCACAAACTAATCGTCTCCACGTCGCCCTGTCCCCCGCCATTTCACTGCCCCACTCCCAACTCACACGCCCCTCTCTCATATACCTCTCCACCCCATCCCTCCATCTCATCCTCGGCCTCCCCCTTCCTCTTCCCCCTTCCACCTCACTCACATACACTCTCTTCGTCAGTCTCTCACCCTCCATCCTCTCCATATGGCCAAACCACCTCAGTGTATTCCTCCTAACGTTTCCTATTACATCCACATTCACACCACAACGCTCCTGTATAACCTCATTTGTCAGCCTGTCTCTCCATGTGACTCCACAGGCTCCTCTTAAATAACTCATTTCCACTGCTCTCACTCTTGACTTGTGTCCTTCCAGCAACGTCCAAGCTTCACTTCCATACGTTAGAGTTGGTATCACAATACTGTCATGTAGTAACTTTTTCACTTCCATGCTCACTTCCCTGCTTCTTATCACTGCTTTCAAGGAACCAGCAACCTTTCTTCCCTGTTGTACCCTTTCAAGCACTTCACCCTCCAAACCTCCATCCTTACTCATCACACTACCCAAGTACTTAAAGGTACTCACATTTTCCAATTCCTCACCATCCAACCTCGCTGTACATTCACTGACTTCACCTCTCTCAAAGACCATCACTTTACTTTTTCCTACATTCACCTTTAGATTTCGTTTCTTACACACACTCGCAAACTCATCCATCAAGCCTTGCAGCTCTCCTTCGTCTTCACTCAACAACACAGTATCATCTGCAAACATCAGTACAGGGAGTTTCCAAACACTACCCTCTCTCACCAGGGCCATTCCAACATCCTCTACCTTATCTTGTACCTCTTTTATTACCCCATCTATGTACAGATTGAACAACCATGGAGACATGACACATCCCTGTTTCAACCCAACCTTCAAAGAGAAAAATTCACTTAGTTCACCATCCACACGCACTGCAGCCTTAGCACCATCATACATACTCTTCACAGCATTCAACAACTTTCCATCTACTCCATATATTCTTAATACTTTCCACAATCCTTGTCTATCCACCCTGTCATATGCTTTCTCCAAATCCATGAAAGCCGCATACAACTTCTTTCCCTTCTCTAGAAACTTTTCCACTGAAGATGTAAGAATGAATATCTGATCTACAAAACCTCTTCCCTTCCTAAAGCCTCCCTGTTCTTCTCCAACTAATTCCTCTGTTCTTTCTCTAACTGTCAGTAAGTATCCTATCATACACTTTTCCTATTATACTAAGAAGACAAATGCCCCTATGATTACCACACTTCTTTTTCCCCTTTTCCTTTGTACAATGGAATAATTATACCTGACTTCCAATCCTCCGGGACTCTACCTTCCTCCCAGGCCAATCTGCACATCTTCCACATCCATTCTACTACTATTTCTCCCCCATGCTTCAGCATTTCACCACACACTCCATCAATTCCTGGGGCTTTCCCCAATTTAACTTTCTTCATTGCTTCCACAACTTCTATCCTACTGATTTCCTTCTGTCTTCTCACCTCCCTCCTTCTCCTAACCATTCCCCAGCCACTTATACTCGCATTACTTTCATCCTCTATGTTCAACAATTCCTTAAAGTGTTCTCTTCATCTGCTCACTTTTCTCCCTTCTCCACAAGTAATCTACCATTTTTATCTTTCACTCCCCTGCTAACTTCACTTCTACCCTGTCTTAGTCTTTTCACCTCTTTCCAGAACATTTTCTTACAGTCCCTCCACTTTACATTCAAGTTCCTTCCAAATTCCTCATCCACTCTCTTCTTACTCTCTCTTACTAATCTTTTCACCTCTTTCTTTCTGCATATAACTCTCTCTTCTGCCTCTCAACTTCTTCGACGCCCCTATTTCTCATCCATTCATTGTATGCTTTCTTCTTTTGTGTGACAGCCTGTCTCACCTCTTCATTCCACCACGCCGTTCCTTGCACACCCCTCAGGCTTCTCTTCATTCCACACACCACATCACATGCTGCACATATTTCTTCTGTGAATGTCCTGCACACACCTTCCACGTCCCCCATCTGCTCCAATTCATATTTGCCCAATCGTTCCTCCTCTTCTCTCTTATACTCTGCCTTTTACTCATCCTCTTGTAACCTTTCCACTCTCCTTACAAATACTCCTTCTTCCCGTCCTTCCCTTCTTCACTACTCTCTCTCACCAGGGCCACTCCAACATCCACTACCCTACCTTGTACCTCTTTTATTATCCCATCCACATACAGATTGAACAACCATGGAGACATGACACATCCCTGTTTCAACCCAACCTTCAAAGAGAAAAATTCACTCAGTTCACCATCCACACACACTGCAGCCTTAGCACCATCATACATACTCTTCACAGCATTCAACAACTTCCCATCTACTCCATATATCCATCTTAACCCCTTAACCGCGGGGCAGCACTTTCGTGACGCTCGGGCGCAATGGAT
Organism: Coenobita brevimanus; assembly: GCF_032717465.1. NCBI lineage: Eukaryota > Metazoa > Arthropoda > Malacostraca > Decapoda > Coenobitidae > Coenobita > Coenobita brevimanus. Next base: position 26,889,480 of record NC_137063.1, on the reverse strand, counting down.
CATACCGCGGGGCGTCACTTTTGTGATTCTGTGTTATTTTGAATTATCCCAAGGCTTTCAAGTGGTGGCTTGTATCATCTATCAGTACTGCCAATGTCCAACACTAGTCAGCACTCCAAATCTCATATGTACTCCCATCCATTGTTGACATTTTAGCGATTTTCCCCCCTTCCTGCCTCCCCTCCCTACCTGCCCTCCATTACCCTGTCCTCTCACCTCCCAGGCCGCGCTGCGCTAAGCAAATCTCCCCCGGATTTTTCCACAGATTTCATCCATTGAAATAAGCCCTATGCCCTATACTTATACAAAATAATTTATATCCAAAAAAAATAAGGTAAGTGATAGTGTTATACACCAGGAATTGGCTAATTATCACCTGACAACACCTCACGTGCATTCATTCGCTACATTACCACGGTAATTTCCCCTTTGAATTATGCCTTGTAATCTATGTCTGTAATAAAAATATATATCAGAAAGGAAGGGAGAAGCCTAAGTGACATTTACATTCACCTGGAACTACCTATTTCTTTATGTATTGCCGAGATTTTCTACCAATAATTTATTAGCATGTAAGTTAGCAGCTGTCAGCCTGAGTGTCATTGTCAACCCTTGCCTTCTCAGATAAGCCGCGGCATTTAGTTCCTTGTCCTCCGCTGTGGTCAAAACATGTCGCACTCGTGCCCCACCATATCTGCCGCTTCTGCGCCCATTGCAAAGGGCCCCGTGACCTCTACACCCAGAAAAAGTCATGAGGGAAGCAGGAAAGGACTAAGTGACTCTGCAGTGGCACGTGAACTAGCAGAATTGTCTATGGTGATCATGGATAGTGATTTTGACCCTTTGGGTGAATCGTGTGATGAGCCGGGTGAGGATATCGTGCCAGAAAGTGCTAGTACGAGTGCTTCAGTGTCGGAAGGTATCCCTAGCTCCGAGGGAAAGGAGCCGTTAGTGCAGCAAGGGAAGGGAGTGAAAAGGTGGCGTGATAGCCCCCAAACAATGGTCCCGCGTGACCCAGCCCGCCATGAGTCCCGAGTTGATTCACCTCCCCGTTCCCCAAGCCCCACTTCACTCATTTCTTCCTCTTCATCTGCTGAATTATCTCCGGAGTCTTCGTCGTCGGAGTCACCACCAGCATCAACAGTGAATGCAGGCCGTAGAGGAAGAGGTAAATCCCGGACCAGTAAAAGTAGAGTTGGTACTAGAGTAAGGGCTGCTAGTGCTGTATGGCAACTCAGGGTCAGTGCAAGTGATCTTGAACAGGGTAAATCTGCCTCACAGCCACCCACCACCCTCACCCACCCTACACTGCCATGGCAGGGAATCCTGGACGCCTTCGCGTGGATGGAAGGGTCCGATTTTGTGCCAGAACATTTAGTTTTTGATGAGAGCTCCTCAGGGGTACAGCCTGCCTTCACTCTTGACGATAATGCTGAGTGTGTGGACTTCCTTTTGGCCTTCCTAGATGACGAAGTCATGCAGCACATATGTGATGAGACCAACAGGTATGAATCACAATGTGCTGCAAGTGGTACAGGTGCAGCCAAGATGCAACAGTGGTCCATGCTGGGAGTGCAGGAGCTGTATGTGTTCTTTGCCCTCATGCTTCTCATGCCACACTCAAAGAAGCATGAGTTGGAAGAATACTGGTCCATAGACCCCTTACTACCCTCACCCACCTTCAATAAGTACATGGCCAGAGATCGCTTCCGGAACATCATGGGAAACCTGCACTTTGCCGACAACGATGTACCTTCCCAAACCGACCCTCTCTGGAAGATCCGGGAGATTCTGAGCAGAATGAAGGATAAGTTTATGTCATTCTTCCACCCCTTTCAGAAGGTTGTCATTGACGAATCCTTGGTTTCGTTCAGAGGACGTCTTCGGTTTGTACAGTACATTCCAAGCAAACGCCATCGCTTTGGAATCAAGTTCTTTGTACTGTGCGACTGTAAGACGGGGTACATCCTTGACTTCGTCATTTATTCAGCCAGCACTGTTGATCTGGATAAAATGTTATGAGTCCATATTATATTTACAAATCATAATAGACAGATAGATAAATAGACAGATAGACAGCTCTACTGTATGCGAGCCTGGGAATGGGAAATGATCTTGCAAGTTACACTGAGGAAAAGCTGACGACAGATTACGAAGTAGCCAGTCAGGAGATGATGCAGTTAGTTTGTCAGTGATACACCAGGTGAACAAAGCTTAGTGACCATACACACACATACACAAATACTCACACACAGGCTTCTAGAACTTTCCAACCACAGGGAACACACGTGACACGACTCCTGTTTCACCAGAATTTAGGAAAGAGAGTTCAGAAGGAGAGAGGCCATAGAAGCGGCAGGGAGTGGGAAGAAAGGCTTAGCAACTTGGAAGAGAGAGAGAGAGAGAGAGAGAGAGAGAGAGAGAGAGAGATAGGGAGATAGCTAGCGGGACTCTACTTTATACTTCGCTCTGTGTGAGAGACTTGTTAATATTTCCAAGACAAATAAAAATAGTCCCATGCTATTCTTTACCTCTCCTGTCATTGAATGACAAATGGGAAAGAAGATTATCTACTTACAAAGCTACTCAAGTATAACAACCGCTCGTCCACAAGTCTAATATATATAACTTCTCTACAAGTAACTACAAAGTCTTTTTATGACGTTTGGTAGCAGCGAAAAGAACGCACCTCGTCTTCGAATCAACAGTGAATTTCTACAAAAGCAGGCGACACTCTATAAGATTAACTTCAGTTCTACAGTGAACGAACTACACTACAACCATCTACAATCAACTACAAGTAACAACTCTACGAGTCGTCTGTATAATCTTCTACACGCACCTACAAGTAGCGGCAGTCTTCATCCTACAACGAGTAAATCACAAGAAAAAAGGACCAAAAATACATCAAGTAAGAAGATACAAAACAAACAAACGAAGAATGAGACACGACTCATAACTCATAACCACCAGACCTCACCCTCCTCTCTCTGCTACATCCACCCAACCTCCACCGCTGACGCAGGAGTGAAGAGGTCAAGACGACGAAGCAAATACCAAGTCCATATTCACAACTCATCTTACTCACTCATCTTCACTCAAGTTACTCATCGTTACTCATTCACTCACCACAGCTACCAGTGTGGGAAGTCGACATCATCATGCGTGCTTGCTGAAAATACGCCACGTCGGTCAACACACGACCTGCACCACCATTCACACCATTCCCACCACGGTAAAAATTATAATATCTGTGCAATATAAACTAAACCTTAAAAAAGGGTCCCAAGGAAATTAGCCAGCAATTATGCAACCATGAACAACACAGAAAAAGCGTAGACAAACGAAGACAAACAAACTATAGAAAATCAATACAAACAAAAAAAAAAAAAAAAGAAAGAAAAAGAAATAGAGTAAGATCACATAACAAACAAATGAAAATAAGTGTAAGTGTTACTACATATGCCAAAATACCACATAAACTACAAACAAAAAAGCAAATTGTTGTCTTCACAAGCAAGTGGTATGGCACATCATCACTGTCATCGACCGCAGCATGACCGGATTCATATGTCAGGACTGCAATTATTACAATTATGTAACGACAAACGATTGCATTATGTTACACTTGCTACAATTATGTAACTACAAACAATATGTACCATTTATGTAACAGTTGCATTAACAAGATGTAACTTTTATGTAACTTTAACTACAATTATGTAACTACAAACAATATGTACCAATTTATGTAACAGTTGCATTAACAAGATGTAACTTTTATGTAACTTTAACTACAATTATGTAACTACAAACGATATGTAACAATTATGTAACGACAAACGATTGCATTATGTTACATTTGCTACAGTTATGTAACTACAAACAATATGTACCAATTTATGTAACAGTTGCATTAACAAGATGTAACTTTTATGTAACTTTAACTACAATTATGTAACTACAAACGATATGTAACAATTATGTAACGACAAACGATTGCATTATGTTACACTTGCTACAATTATGTAACTACAAACAATATGTACCATTTATGTAACAGTTGCATTAACAAGATGTAACTTTTATGTAACTTTAACTACAATTATGTAACTACAAACAATATGTACCATTTATGTAACAGTTGCATTAACAACATGTAACTTTTATGTAACTTTAACTACAATTATAAGGCCAAGACACTTATCTAACAGTTGCATTAACAAAATGTAACTACAATTATAAGGCCAACACAATTATGCATTACCACAATATTTTGTAACAATTCATAAAATGTTACAATTATGTATTACCACAATGCCACTACAATAACCCATGTACATACTGTATTACAGTTAAATAGTTTACTTTTAATGCATTTATTCAAATATGTATACAACTTGTTTAAAAGGTAATATTACTGAATAATTACTATTTACTATAAATATTATATGTATACAATATTATAATCAATATTATGTACTAATAGATTAGCATGTGTCAATGATAATTGCTGTCGGAGGACCTTCAGCTGCGTGGACCGAGCAATGTTATGAGTCCATATTATATTTACAAATCATAATAGATAGATAGATAAATAGACAGATAGACAGCTCTATGCGAGCCTGGGAATGGGAAATGATCTTGCAAGTTACACTGAGGAAGAGCTGACGACAGATTACGAAGTAGCCAGTCAGGAGATGATGCTTAGTTTGTCAGCGATACACCAGGTGAACAAAGCTTAGTGACCATACACACACATACACACATACTCACACACAGGCTTCTAGAACTTTCCAACCACAGGGAACACACGTGACACGACTCCTGTTTCACCAGAATTTAGGAAAGAGAGTTCAGAAGGAGAGAGGCCATAGAAGCGGCAGGGAGTGGGAAGAAAGGCTTAGCAACTTGGAAAAGAGAGAGAGAGAGAGAGAGAGAGAGAGAGAGAGAGAGAGAGATAGCGGGACTCTACTTTATACTTTGCTCTGTGTGAGAGACTTGTTAATATTTCCAAGACAAATAAAAATAGTCCCATACTATTCTTTACCTCTCCTGTCATTGAATGACAAATGGGAAAGAAGATTATCTACTTACAAAGCTACTCAAGTATAACAACCGCTCGTCCACAAGTCTAATATATATAACTTCTCTACAAGTAACTACAAAGTCTTTTTATGACATTTGGTAGCAGCGAAAAGAATGCACCTTGTCTTCGAATCAACAGTGAATTTCTACAAAAGCAGGCGACACTCTATAAGATTAACTTCAGTTCTACAGTGAACGAACTACACTACAACCATCTACAATCAACTACAAGTAACAACTCTACGAGTCGTCTGTAAAATCTTCTACACGCACCTACAAGTAGCGGCAGTCTTCATCCTACAGCGAGTAAATCACAAGAAAAAAGGACCAAAAATACATCAAGTAAGAAGATACAAAACAAACAAACGAAGAATGAGACACGACTCATAACTCATAACCACCAGACCTCACCCTCCTCTCTCTGCTACATCCACCCAACCTCCACCGCTGACGCAGGAGTGAAGAGGTCAAGACGACGAAGCAAATACCAAGTCCATATTCACAACTCATCTTAGTCACTCATCTTCACTCAAGTTACTCATCGTTACTCATTCACTCACCACAGCTACCAGTGTGGGAAGTCGACATCATCATGCGTGCTTGCTGAAAATACGCCACGTCGGTCAACACACGACCTGCACCACCATTCACACCATTCCCACCACGGTAAAAATTATAATATCTGTGCAATATAAACTAAACCTTAAAAAAGGGTCCCAAGGAAATTAGCCAGCAATTATGCAACCATGAACAACACAGAAAAAGCGTAGACAAACGAAGACAAACAAACTATAGAAAATCAATACATACAAAAAAAAAAAAAAGAAAGAAAAAGAAATAGAGTAAGATCACATAACAAACAAATGAAAATAAGTGTAAGTGTTACTACATATGCCAAAATACCACATAAACTACAAACAAAAAAGCAAATTGTTGTCTCCACAAGCAAGTGGTATGGCACATCATCACTATCATCGACCGCAGCATGACCGGATTCATATGTCAGGACTGCAATTATTACAATTATGTAACGACAAACGATTGCATTATGTTACACTTGCTACAATTATGTAACTACAAACGATATGTAACAATTATGTAAGGACAAACGATTGCATTATGTTACACTTGCTACAATTATGTAACTACAAACAATATGTACCATTTATGTAACAGTTGCATTAACAAGATGTAACTTTTATGTAACTTTAACTACAATTATGTAACTACAAACAATATGTACCATTTATGTAACAGTTGCCTTAACAAGATGTAACTTTTATGTAACTTTAACTACAGTTATAAGGCCAAGACACTTATGTAACAGTTGCATTAACAAAATGTAACTACAATTATAAGGCAAACACAATTATGCATTACCACAATATTTTGTAACAATTCATAAAATGTTACAATTATGTATTACCACAATGCCACTACAATAACCCATGTACATACTGTATTACAGTTAAATAGTTTACTTTTAATGCATTTATTCAAATATGTATACAACTTGTTTAAAAGGTAATATTACTGAATAATTACTATTTACTATAAATATTATATGTATACAATATTATAATCAATATTATGTACTAACAGATTAGCATGTGTCAATGATAATTGCTGTCGGAGGACCTTCAGCAGCGTGGACCGAGCAATGTTATGAGTCCATATTATATTTACAAATCATAATAGATAGATAGATAAATAGACAGATAGACAGCTCTATGCGAGCCTGGGAATGAGAAATGATCTTGCAAGTTACACTGAGGAAAAGCTGATGACAGATTACGAAGTAGCCAGTCAGGAGATGATGCAGTTAGTTTGTCAGCGATACACCAGGTGAACAAAGCTTAGTGACCATACACACACATACACACATACTCACACACAGGCATCTAGAACTTTCCAACCACAGGGAACACACGTGACACGACTCCTGTTTCACCAGAATTTAGGAAAGAGAGTTCAGAAGGAGAGAGGCCATACAAGCGGCAGGGAGTGGGAAGAAAGGCTTAGCAACTTGGAAAAGAGAGAGAGAGAGAGAGAGAGAGAGAGAGAGAGATAGGGAGATAGCTAGCGGGACTCTACTTTATACTTCGCTCTGTGTGAGAGACTTGTTAATATTTCCAAGACAAATAAAAATAGTCCCATACTATTCTTTACCTCTCCTGTCATTGAATGACAAATGGGAAAGAAGATTATCTACTTACAAAGGTACTCAAGTATAACAACCGCTCGTCCACAAGTCTAATATATATAACATCTCTACAAGTAACTACAAAGTCTTTTTATGACATTTGGTAGCAGCGAAAAGAACGCACCTCGTCTTCGAATCAACAGTGAATTTCTACAAAAGCAGGCGACACTCTATAAGATTAACTTCAGTTCTACAGTGAACGAACTACACTACAACCATCTACAATCAACTACAAGTAACAACTCTACGAGTCGTCTGTATAATCTTCTACACGCACCTACAAGTAGCGGCAGTCTTCATCCTACAACGAGTAAATCACAAGAAAAAAGGACCAAAAATACATCAAGTAAGAAGATACAAAACAAACAAACGAAGAATGAGACACGACTCATAACTCATAACCACCAGACCTCACCCTCCTCTCTCTGCTACATCCACCCAACCTCCACCGCTGACGCAGGAGTTAAGAGGTCAAGACGACGAAGCAAATACCAAGTCCATATTCACAACTCATCTTACTCACTCATCTTCACTCAAGTTACTCATCGTTACTCATTCACTCACCACAGCTACCAGTGTGGGAAGTCGACATCATCATGCGTGCTTGCTGAAAATACGCCACGTCGGTCAACACACGACCTGCACCACCATTCACACCATTCCCACCACGGTAAAAATTATAATATCTGTGCAATATAAACTAAACCTTAAAAAAGGGTCCCAAGGAAATTAGCCAGCAAGTATGCAACCATGAACAACACAGAAAAAGCGTAGACAAACGAAGACAAACAAACTATAGAAAATCAATACATACAAAAAAAAAAAAAAAAAGAAAGAAAAAGAAATAGAGTAAGATCACATAACAAACAAATGAAAATAAGTGTAAGTGTTACTACATATGCCAAAATACCACATAAACTACAAACAAAAAAGCAAATTGTTGTCTCCACAAGCAAGTGGTAAGGCACATCATCACTATCATCGACCGCAGCATGACCGGATTCATATGTCAGGACTGCAATTATTACAATTATGTAACGACAAACGATTGCATTATGTTACACTTGCTACAATTATGTAACTACAAACAATATGTACCATTTATGTAACAGTTGCATTAACAAGATGTAACTTTTATGTAACTTTAACTACAATTATGTAACTACAAACAATATGTACCAATTTATGTAACAGTTGCATTAACAAGATGTAACTTTTATGTAACTTTAACTACAATTATGTAACTACAAACGATATGTAACAATTATCTAACGACAAACGATTGCATTATGTTACACTTGCTACAATTATGTAACTACAAACAATATGTACCAATTTATGTAACAGTTGCATTAACAAGATGTAACTTTTATGTAACTTTAACTACAATTATGTAACTACAAACGATATGTAACAATTATGTAAGGACAAACGATTGCATTATGTTACACTTGCTACAATTATGTAACTACAAACAATATGTACCATTTATGTAACAGTTGCATTAACAAGATGTAACTTTTATGTAACTTTAACTACAATTATGTAACTACAAACAATATGTACCATTTATGTAACACTTGCATTAACAAGATGTAACTTTTATGTAACTTTAACTACAATTATAAGGCCAAGACACTTATGTAACAGTTGCATTAACAAAATGTAACTACAATTATAAGGCCAACACAATTATGCATTACCACAATATTTTGTAACAATTCATAAAATGTTACAATTATGTATTACCACAATGCCACTACAATAACCCATGTACATACTGTATTACAGTTAAATAGTTTACTTTTAATGCATTTATTCAAATATGTATACAACTTGTTTAAAAGGTAATATTACTGAATAATTACTATTTACTATAAATATTATATGTATACAATATTATAATCAATATTATGTACTAATAGATTAGCATGTGTCAATGATAATTGCTGTCGGAGGACCTTCAGCTGCGTGGACCGAGCAATGTTGAGTCCATATTATATTTACAAATCATAATAGATAGATAGATAAATAGACAGATAGACAGCTCTATGCGAGCCTGGGAATGGGAAATGATCTTGCAAGTTACACTGAGGAAAAGCTGACGACAGATTACGAAGTAGCCAGTCAGGAGATGATGCAGTTAGTTTGTCAGCGATACACCAGGTGAACAAAGCTTAGTGACCATACACACACATACACACATACTCACACACAGGCTTCTAGAACTTTCCAACCACAGGGAACACACATGACACGACTCCTGTTTCACCAGAATTTAGGAAAGAGAGTTCAGAAGGAGAGAGGCCATAGAAGCGGCAGGGAGTGGGAAGAAAGGCTTAGCAACTTGGAAGAGAGAGAGAGAGAGAGAGAGAGAGAGAGAGAGAGAGAGAGAGAGACAGGGAGAGAGCTAGCGGGACTCTACTTTATACTTCGCTCTGTGTGAGAGACTTGTTAATATTTCCAAGACAAATAAAAATAGTCCCATACTATTCTTTACCTCTCCTGTCATTGAATGACAAATGGGAAAGAAGATTATCTACTTACAAAGCTACTCAAGTATAACAACCGCTCGTCCACTAGTCTAATATATATAACTTCTCTACAAGTAACTACAAAGTCTTTTTATGACAAAAACACACCCCCTTGGCTTCTCAGGCTGTGTAGTGAAAGTGCTCCTTTATAAGTATTTTGGTGGGAATCATGTGCTGTATACAGACAACTATTATACAGCACCGAAACTTGCCAAATACCTTTCAGAGCATGGCATTGGCTCCTGCGGCACTGTCAAAAGTAATCGTGCCCACTTCCCTAAATTCACAGAGGCAGGAACCTCGCAGCGAGGAGACGTGCACCTACGCAAGTCTGAGAAGATGCTGGCAATACGGTGGCATGACAAGAGGGTCGTGCACATGCTCACCACCGTACATAAGGGGTAAATGACAGACAGTGGGAAGGTCGACCGTAGGACAGGCGAACCTGTGATGAAACCTGATGCTGTGTTAGACTACAATATCAACATGCGGCTGGTGGACAAGTCCGACATGATGATTGGTGAGATCGACTGCCTCAGGAAGAATACTAGGTGGTACAGGAAAGTTTTTCTGCATCTCATAGATATGATGATGCTGAACGCCTTCATCCTGTACAAGATGAAGGTCAAGCCACCCAAGTCCTTCTCCCTGAGGTTGTTCGCCAGGACTTGTGTTCAGCAGCTGCTGGAAAGATATGGTAGGGTGACAGCAGCAACTCCAAGCCGCCATCCAGTAACACTTCCCGACCGACTTGAGCAGAGGGCGTATATGGATCGGCACAGACTGGTGCTAATGCCTGCCACAGGTAAAAGGAAGGCTGTGATCCGCAGGTGTCAGATGTGTGCACATACCACCCGATGCACACCTGAGCACAAACGCACCTCTTGGCAGTGCGCTGAGTGCCAGGTTCCCCTATGTGTTACCTGCTTCTTTGATGACCACAGCCAGAAGCAGTTCTAAAAGTGCAAGTGGGAAAGGAAAGTAAAGTGGAAATAATGTGTAAATAATGTGTAAATAGCAAGTGAAAGCAATGGATGTTCAGTACATATGATTGAACAGTGTATTATAGTTTTATCTTACTGAAAGTGACAGTGACTAACATAGTGTAAGTGAAATAGAAGGGTAAATATGGAAAATACAATAGAAAATGTAAATAGTAATGTAAGTAATTAGTAATATAAGAATATGAGTACAAATACTTTATGTTAGAACAGTGAAAGTGAATCCGTGTCTCTCTACGTATTTTACTGAATGAAAAATTGAATGACAGTGACAATAAACTAATACTACTGAAGGAAACTTATGGAGAAAAACTCCAGATATATATAAGTGTGATATAGTAATAGAAATATAAAGTGTGAGGGGTTTTATGAATAATAAATGACAGAGTACCAAGAGCGAACTAGCGCAAGTGCGAAGGTCATATGCGCTCGTAATTTTCATTGCTTTCACAGTGTTTTTTTGTTTGGAGTATGGATCCCAAACTACTTGATAATCATAAAGTAGTGTTTATAGTGTTAATATCTGGCTGTGGTAATCATATTACGGGTTGTCGGGAAGTGTAAAGTGGAGACTTCGTTACCCAACTTCAGAGGTCTCCACAAGTCCTACGGTAACAGACGAAGGCTCAACAAACATTCCAGGAGAAAGCTGAAGGTATGTGCCATAAGCATATGTAATTTTAATATTCTAGGACTAATAACAGATTTTTGGCAAATATTTTTTGAGAGTCTGTCGGAGCCTGAATAATCCCGCGGGACACACAAAACATTGGTAAACATGCCCGCGGTGTAAGGGTCTTTTCACCTCATTCTTTCTGCATATAACTCTCTCTTCTGCCTCTCAACTTCTTCGACGCCCCTATTTCTCATCCATTCTTTTGTGTGACAGCCTGTCTTACCTCTTCATTCCACCACGCTGTTCCTTGCACACCCCTCAGGCTTCTCTTCATCCCACACACCACATCACATGCTGCACATATTTCTTCTGTGAATGTCCTGCACACACCTTCCACGTCCCCCATCTGCTCCAATTCATATTTGCCCAATCGTTCCTCCTCTTCTCTCTTATACTCTGCCTTTTACTCATCCTCTTGTAACCTTTCCACTCTCCTTACAAATACTACTTCTTCCCATCCTTCCCTTCTTCACTACCCTCTCTCACCAGGGCCACTCCAACATCCACCACCCTACCTTGTACCTCTTTTATTACCCCATCCATGTACAGATTGAACAACCATGGAGGCATGACACATCCCTGTTTCAACCCAACCTTCAAAGAGAAAAATACACTCAGGTCACCATCCACACACACTGCAGCCTTAGCACCATCATACATACTCTTCACAGCATTCAACAACTTCCCATCTACTCCATATATCCATCTTAACCCCTTAACCGCGGGGCATCACTTTCGTGACGCTTGGGAGCACGGGATCATACCGCGGGGCGTCGCTTTTGTGATTCTGTGTTATTTTGAATTCACCCGGGCTTCCAAGTGGGGGCTTGTATCATCTATCAGTACTGCCAATGTCCAACACTAGTCAGCACTCCTAATCTCATCTGTACTCCCATCCATTGTTGACAATTTAGCCATTTCTCCCTGTTCTTGACTCCCCTCCCTACCCCCCCTCCATTACCCTATCCTCTCGCCTGCCCGGCCGTGCTACGCTAAGTAAATCTTCCCTGGAATTTTTCACTGATTTCATCCATTGAAATAAGCCCTATGTCCTATTCTTATACCAAATAATATATACAAGAAAGAAATAAGGTAAGTGAGAGTGCCATACACCTGGAATTGGCTAATTATCACCTGACAACACCTCACGTGCACTCGTTCGCTAATTTTCGCTGTTTTTTTCCCCTTGAATTATGCCGTATAATCTATTTTCGTAATAAATATACATGTAAGGAGGGAAGGGAGAAGCCTAAGTGATATTTACATTCACCTGGAACTACCAAATTTATAATGTATTGTCTAGATTTCCTGCCAATCATATCAGTGCTAGACTTAGCTGTTTCAAGAATAATATTGGTAACCCTGAATAACCCCTAAGCAGGCCTCCACGCTGGTCCTCCGTTATCAGTTTACTCTCATCTTCCGAAGCGAGGGTACGTATGTTTCTTCTTGCTGACTTCAAGGCCTTTTTTCACCCCCATGCAAATGGCCCTGTGACCTTTACCCCCTACTAAACCTCGTGTGGAAAGAGGTAAAGGGCTGACAATTGATAAAAGAGTGACTACGATCTTTCTATTGAGTAAAACAGTGCAAGTGGAATTGTAAATAATGTGTAAATAATGTGTAAACAGCAAGTGAAAGTAATGAATGTAAATATACGTGAACAATGGAAAATAGTTTTATAAGTTATTTCAAGTGACAGTGCACAACACAGTGTAAATAAAATAGAAATGTAAATAACGTAAATAAAATAGAGAACGTAAATAGAAATGTAAATGAGTAGTATTATAAGAATACGAGTATATACCCTAGGAGTAATGAAAGTGAAAGTTTCACTCTAGCATGTCTGAATGCTATGAGTTATGAGAGTGAAGATGAAAGTGACATTCACTCTCAATGCCAGTATACAGGACGAGAAAGTGAATGCTACGTATTTTACTGAAAGAAATTGAATCCCTACAGTGACAATAAACTAATACTACTGAAGGAAACTTATGGATAAAGACTGTAGATATATATAAGTGTTATATAGTAATAGAAATATAAAGTGTGAAGGGTTTTATGAATAATAAATGACAGAGTACCAAGAGCGAACTAGTGCCAGTGCGACGATCAGACGCGCTCGTAATTTCCATTGCTTTCACAGTGTTTTTTTTTTTGAGTATGGATCCCAAACTACTTGAAAATTGTAGAATAGTGTTTATAGTGTTTGTATCTGGCTGTGGTAATCATATTACGGGTTGTCGGGAAGTGTAAAGTGGAGACTTCGTTACCCTACTTCAGAGGTCTCCATAAGTCCTACGGTAACCGACGAAGGCTCAACAATCATTCCAGGAGAAAGCTGAAGGTATGTGCCATAAGCATATGTAATTTTATCATTCTAGGATTAATAACTGATTGTTGGCAAATATTTTTTGAGAGTCTGTCGGAGCCCAAATAACCCCGCGGGACACGCAAGTCATTGGTAAATAAGCCCGCGGTGTAGGGGTTAAATGAATCTTGATTCTGGCCACCACCAAGTAATGGTCAGAAAGTCCACTCCCCCAACCTCTATAAGCTCTAGCATCCATTACACATTTTCACATCCTTTCATCCACACACACTTTTTTTTTTTTTTTTTTTTTTTACGTGTCCGACTCTGGGCAAAGGCTTCAAGGCCTATTTCTTGGGAGTAGTGACCTATCCCAAGGTCCAGTAGTCCTCCTACACCTCCACATGTCACCACTTTGGTGCTAACACCCACCGTCCATATTGAATACATGCTAGGGCTGTCTCATACAGGACTGGTGTATTGGTATTAGGGGGGTATTTTTACAACGTGTCGGCGGGTCTTCTGGTAGATCAGGAAAGTCTGCTTTTATGAAATTCAAATCCTTAAACTGTTCCCTGCCCCAGCTGGGATTCGATCCTGAGTCCATTAAGACTGCAGGCCGCCTCTTTACCGATTCAGCCACCGCCTCCCCCGATAATCAATCATTGCCTTCCTTTCATTCAGTTCTCCACCCACCCTTCTCATCACTCGCCAAGTATACCTGTGGATCATTTTGTGCCTGAAGAGGGTATTGGCTATCACCAACCCTCTCCCAGCACAAATGTCCACTAACGCACTGCCATTCTCATCTATCTCAGCAGGCACACCCCACTCACCAACTATTCCATCCATCTTCACATTCCCTACTTTACCATTCATATCACTGATCAAAAACACTCTCTCATTCCTTCCAAACTTTTCCATGCACACTTCCACATTTGTCCAGAACTCATCTCTCACTCTGCTTGCACGATCTTGCGTTGGTGCATATACACACACACAACCGCCCACATTTGTATTCCAACTTTCAATCTTACCCACACAATCCTTGACCCAACTGATCCATGCTCTCTTATGCTCTTCTTCCATCTTTTACTCACAACTATACTGTACACTCTCCTTGTTTTGCCCTCTCATTCTCACCTACGCCTGCACATATACCCCATCCATACTCCCATTCTCTCACACTTTCTCCTCTTCATTTAGTTTCAGGTATTCTGCATACATCAACTTTCGCACCCTCAAGCACCTGGACAATCTCTCTCTCTTTCGCCTCATCATTCGCTCCCCTTACATACCATGTTCTGATTACCATGTCCATTGTCCAATCCTTGGTTGCATCACAAATTTAAATCCCAGACAAAAAAACCTGCGAAACATTCCTTTCCTCTTTGACATGGTGAAGAGCCAGAGCATACTCTTGGAGAAACAGAACTCATTGGGTTAACTGTTGATTCTTATATCTAAATGCCATTAGAAACTTAAAGGGTACTGATCTGTGTACACAGTGTTAGGGGACAAACCTGGCCCAATAACCACTGAGAAATGTTGCAAAGCAAGCATGAATGGAAAAAGTTCTTTTTCGATAGTGGAATAATTCTTCTAAGCAACATTAATCTTCATGTTAAAATAACAACAGGTGGTTGAACACCATGGTCATTATCTTGTAACAGGACTGCACCGGCACCAAGACCAAGTATCAGGAGTTGATTTTAAAAGTTTACTGAAATTTGGAGCTTGTAGCACAGACTAACTTGACAGAATGTCTTAACTTCTGAAAATGTTTTTTTTTACGTTCTTCCTTCCACTCGTATTTGACCCCTTTCTTTATAGCAGATCTACAAAAGGAACTATAATATCAGAAAATTCAAGATACACCTCAGATAGTAACCCACCATATCCATGAATATCTACAATTCCCTTTTATTCTTGGGTTGTCAGAAGTTTATACAGTAATGGCCTCAACTGTGGCATTCCATGGACTTACTTTACCCTGTCCTACCATGTAGCCCAGAAGTGTTCCGGAAAACATCAGGATACTTCCCTGGATGGGCAGTCAGGTCAGCACGTCATTCAGTGTTACTTGAGAAAGTTTATCATTAACATCATCCATGTCTCCTGGTTCTCTCTCCGACTGGCGTCTGGTCCAATGACATGGGGCAGCCCTGCTCATCCACCAACTAGGCAGCCGACACCACACATGCAGCACTAGGGGGTCCTGCATTCTCTCGCTTGTGGTACTCCTTCAGCATATTGACATGGCAGAACCTTCATGCCTTCCTCTGGTCTGGGGTCTAATTGACATTAACATCACTTACCTTCATCTCTATAAGGGCCTGTGAAACTTGCCTGTAATGGCTGTCCACGAACGGGAGCAATAGCAGCCTATGTCTCCTAGGCAAAATGCTCACCTCTTACTCTGCTTGCTTTTATCATGACTTATCATCTTCCTTTGAGAGGACTTCATGTTTGCTTGCCTACATCTTACTTATTGGCTAGTCTTTCTATGGAGTCTGAGACACAGGGTAACAGATTAACGTGACTATTTTTATGGATCCATTGTTCCTTGAGCACCTTTAATATTATGACCTCTTACATCGTGGCAAAAAATAACCTCTAAAGGGGAGTACCCTAATGACTCATTTGGCGTCTCTCTGGTAGCAAACAGGAAGGGGAAATCCTTGTCCCAGTCCTTTTCATGAATGATACAGTATTTCTTTAACATTTCTTTGATGGTTTGTCTGAATGATTTTAACATGAATTTGCTGTACTGACCTGATTGCACCTCCTTTGGAAGACAAAATCTAGTGAAAAAAAAAGTAATAATCTCCCTTTCCTTTGTTTTAGCTGAAATGTTTCTCATGGGGATGGCATCAGGATACCTAGTGGCCATTTCCAACACAATGATGATTATACTGGTTGCCAGATGAAGTCTTAGGCAGATGGCCAGTAATATCAACAAGGATACTAGTGAATGGGACATCAAAGATAGGAAAAGGAACCAACGGTGCTGCAGGAGTATAAGGTTCTTACTCTTACTGAACAGCTGGCAGGTGTGGCATGATTTACAATACCGCGAAACTTCTCAGTGAATTCCAGGTCAGTAGAAATGTTGCCAGAGGTGGGACAGCGTCTTCTTCATCCCTAAGTTTCCTGTCAAAATAGAATAATGAGCAACTGCTATAATCTCTTGTCTCCATACCTTTAGAACAATCACTTGACATATAATTGCCCAATTAGAAAGTGCAAAAAATGTTTTGCTCAATGGCTCTATATGGCAGCTCTCCTATAGTAAACAAACCTAAGATTATAAATGAATAAATGAATCAGTCTCTAGAGTCTAGAGGAAAAGCCTTGATTACTTGAAGCACTGAGCAAGGGAATACACATACAGTATTCTTTTATACCGGTACACGTTAATGCAGTGTTAGTACGGAGTAAAAATAATTAGCATAGCATATAGTAATATACTGATGTAGGAAATTTATGTGATGACAAAGCCTCTTAAATGAAAATGAAATATCAATCCATACTCATATTAACTGGCATCGCTGGTTATGGGAGGAAGGTGACAGTAACACAGAAGCTTTGTATCAACTTGATCGAAAAAGCAGGAGTTTATATAATGTTTTTGTACCTACCTACTGTACGTGAGCAAGGATTTTCAATGCTGTTGAACATGAAAACTACACACCGAGCATGGCTTAATGTGAAGCATCATCGAGTATGTTTGTCTATTACTGCTCCTCGAACTCATAAGCTTGTTTGCACAAAACGGGCACAGTCTTCATGCTAAAGCTTAACCCGCTGTGTGCCGGCTATTTTTAGCTCTCTGGGTCACCCCAGTGCTGGCCATTTTTCGACCTTTATTTTGGAGGGGTAAAATGATAGATTTTGATGTGGAAACAACAAATTTCGCAATTAAAATGCTCACCGAGGGTCGGAAATCGGTTTTATTGAGTCCTGCATACTCGTGTACAGGTATAGCCGCTCTTTCATGCTCACCACATACGTGAGAGAAAGCCATTTTCTATGTAAGTTATACTCAGGTATTTATGCTGGGAAGGTATAGCAATGTTCAGTACACTTTTCTGATCACTAATTACTTCAGCATCTATCACAATTTGAGTGTCTCACTCTGAATGCATTATCTTGCACTTACTTGAAGATAGGTACAACCTGACTTCATTACTTACAGTCCTGGCACTTACAAGAAGGTATTTACAACTTGACTTCACTATATAGTCCTTACACTTACAATAAAATATTTACAACTTACACTTACATGAAAATATTTACAAAATGCCTTCACTATGTACAGCACTGGGTGAGGCACACAGGCAGAATGAGGCAGAGTGGGCGTGAGGGGGGGAGTGAGTGAGTGTATGGCCTTGACAGCCTGAGGGATGGTAGAGGAACAGTTACCTTACATGCCTGCCAATTTTTACCCGCAAATCTTGAAAAATGCGGTCACAGTGAAGTTTTTTATTTTAGACCGTTTTAAAATGGCACTGGCACTGGCCACGACATTATGTCAGACCATTTTAAAACGGCACTGGCACGCGATGGGTTAATACTGGTTGTCATATTTAAGACATGGTGTTAATGCTTACCTGCCAAATGAAGTATATAATTATAATTTCATTAGTCTTGCAATAGCCATTATTGTACCATTCTACACTGAATCAATGCTATTGTTTACTTTCTTCATAAAGTTACTATAGTTTCACTCTGTGTAGTATCATTGTACATTGACAATGATGTTAATGCTTAATGATTTAATAATGTCATTACAATTTCAACCATTTTGTAATGTCCATTGTAGTACCACTGTATGCTGAATTAGCCTAAACATATTACCTAAACATGTCCTCAGTGTCACATTAATGGGCATAAGGGTCGATGGTCTGATAACTGTGGGGGTACTTGGTGGGAAAGAGGCTGAGAATCCCTGGTGTAGGCACACTTAGCGTTTACTGTTTATTATGCATATTGTGCGGTGTATTTAATTTGTAGTCCATATAATGTAGAGTGTGCACTGTCCTCGATATTGTATAGCATATATGTTTAGAGGCTTTGTTGCACCTCTGTCTCAGGGAATTGTTTTGCAAAATGCACCTTAACTTTCTCATGTAGGCCTATGTTATTGAAACTGTACAACTCTGGACATAGTATATGTAATGCTAGGTGAAATTAGGCTCGACTTCTCGTTCCTATTACACCTAACGTGGAGCGGGGTCCTCTTTCGAGAACGGAGCTTAGTGCAATAAAGAGAGGCAGGACACAAAAACTCTAGGCAACAACCTTTACACGTATATTACCACAATCAGACACAGGACAAATCAGCAGATATTACAGCACAATACATAGCAATATAAAACCTTATCTAGGATATGTGTATCTCGCAGGATACTTGCTTCCATGATAATAATGACAACAATATCAACCCTAGTGTATCAGGAGTGCAATAAATATAGGCGCGCACGGGGGTGCAGGAGAGGTGTTGAATCTCACGAGGAGGAGATAGGGGAGGTGCGGGGAGTGACTTGTGACGGATAGGGGAAAGTTATGGTAATACTGGAGAGCGGCAGATATTAGCCGTGAAGTTTATATGGTTTCCACTAGCCAAGGGACTTTGGTAATTGATTTAATTCTTGATTTACACTTACTCGGGATATTGGAGTGAGAGGGGGTGAAAAACAAGATTTATGGATAGCGTGGGGGAGAGAATACCATTAATACTTCCTTTCACAATATTCCTTCACAGTAATGGGGGTATATCTTTATAGGGGAATCTCCCGGCGGCACAGGCTTATTAATTGTATAACAGGGATGTCACTCACACGTATAGTCAATCAGATCTTGTTCCCACTCTCGTCCTTTAACTTCTCACTGTGATCTGATTTACCCCGATATTCACTATATGAAATCACTGCACAATACTTATACCAGGGGAAATCACACTTAACCTAAATCACTCGTACTGCAGTATCACATGTATTCATCAGGGGGATAGGCAGGAACCTGTCGTCGGTGATCCTGCCGGGCTAGGGGCACCTCCAATGTGAGGCGTGCCGTGAGGGCACGGGATAACTCGTAAGGGCGTCCTCTCGCGTCCTGGGCTACCTGTGGCTTCCGGGCTGGGGCTCAGGAGGGTGGCCCTCGGGACTGGGGCCGAATAGCTCCAGGAACCTCTGTGATAAGTCTCGGCCTGTAGTTTGAGCCTTATGGCATCGTGGGGGCGCAGGGAGATCGCGCCCGGGTGTCCTGGGGAGAGCCGAGAGAGACTGCGGGCTGCGGTCTCCAGCGTCTAGGGGCGCCGACAGAAGAGGGCTGCGGCAGCGACTTCCACTGGGGTCCGTTAGGTGCGTCTGCTCTAGAGCCAGACGTAGGGAACAGAGACCAGGGGAGGCTGTGAGGCCTGTCTGGGTCACTCTGGGACAGGAAGCCTGGGCTCTAGTCTCCTGGCGTAGGGACGTCTCTCTCCTTACCTCTTTCTGCACACCCTCGGAGCGACAATAAATCATCTCACGAGGAAGGGAGCGACAATAGGCCGTCTCTACCAAGACACTCTCGGAGTGACCATAGATCGTCTCACGAGGATGGGAGCGACCATAGATTGTCTCTACCGGAGCACTTTTGGAGCGACCATAGATCGTCTCACGAGGATGGGAGCGACCATAGACCGTCTCTACCGGAGCACTCTCGGAGCGACCATAGATCGTCTCACGAGGATGGGAGCGACCATAGATCGTCTCACGAGGATGGGAGCGACCATAGATCGTCTCTACTGGAGCACTTTCGGAGCGACCATAAATCGTCTCACGAGGATGGGAGCGACCATAGATCGTTTCTACTGGAGCACTTTCGGAGCGACCATAGATCGTCTCACGAGGATGGGAGCGACCATAGATCGTCTCTACCGGGGCACTTTCGGAGCAACCATAGATCGTCTCACGGGGATGGGAGTGACCATAGATCATCTCTAACGGAGGGGCGCCATCTGGAGTGCCTATGACAACTCCACCCCTAGCTGGTTCAATAATCCCACTCCGTGAAGGTAGTGTCTTTCTCCTACGGCGACGACGGCGTGGTGGCTGCATGACATAGGGGCGCACGGCCCGGGCTGAGATATGTCGCTGTTGCCGGGAGTGGTTGTGACTGGTGGCGGCTACCCCGTGGGGTCCGTGTGGGGGTGTCGGTACATCCTCGGGCATACTGAGCTGTATTTTGCTTGCCCTGTTGTCGGGGGCACTATGGTATATTTCTGGGGCACTGTTCTTTAAGTCACGCATTTTACTATATAATGATATTGAGGTATAATGTACAGAATACATTGGTTAGTAAGAGGTGTTATATCCCCAAACCCACTTATGATACGGGTCTTACAAGTGGAGGAGCAGTGATAAGTACTGTAGTCTACACATAATGCCTCTACCCAGCAGCCAAGTTGAACAGTGTCGTAAATTTGTCACCAGCTGGTGCGTGGAGCCGATATTCTCATTGTAAATACTGATATTAAGTACATTTGATAACGTTGGTGGTGTCAGAATAAGCACCTTTAATTCCAAGTTATGAAAAATTGGTACATAGGCAAAATACAATGGTCTGGTGGGCTTGGGGTCCTGTCGTAATGAAAGGGTTGCAGTAGACACGCTTCATTAACGCCTTCCTGTGTAATGCAGTATAATTTATAATCTATTTCTTGCCATCGCTAAACCATTTCATGTAGCTGAGCAGAGAAACCTTGGAATAAATGGATGAAAAGTAGTTTATTTACTTAATTATTTATTTATTAGTTTTACTGAGGAAGAAGGTGACATACAGGGTGGCAGTCCCATTCACCTGAAAGGTTTCATAACATCTGCTCCTCTGCGATTTGATTTCTACATCAAGATTGAACCACTTCGAAAAAATGACGTCGTTTTGTATTCAATTCATGCTGCACCAGGCGATTTTGCTCACCTTATATATATATATATATATATATATATATATATATATATATATATATATATATATATATATATATATATATATATCATCATCAGCCTTTGAGTATATATATATATATATATATATATATATATATATATATATATATATATATATATATATATATATATATATATATATATATATATATATATATATATAAAATCATCATCAGCCTTTGAGTATCCATATATATATATATATATATATAATCATCATCAGCCTTTGAGTATCCACTGCAGGACTAGCCTATCCCGACTATATATATATATATATATATATATATATATATATATATATATATATATATATATATATAATCATCATCAGCCTTTGAGTATCCACTGCAGGACCGGCCTATCCCTACTAAAGTCGGGATGATACAGCCAATGTATCTCTACCAAGTGGCTTAGGCTGTCTGGTAGAGATTGTATGTAGGGTGAGAAGTGCTTGTAAGTGTGATTGTAGTGTTGGAGTGGCTTTGGATGTGTGTGTAGTCTGTGAACCAAGTGTAATTGGCCCGCGCAAGCCAACTGGGTGCAAGCATACTTTATAGTAAGCGACACTGGTTCAACCACAGCACCTGTTGTGTCCGCCAATGCAGTACGTGGCCGGGTGAACACTTCCAAAGTTTATTTCCCTGGCGGGGCGCGATTCCTGGTTCACCTGTGTACGAAACGCACACTCTACCACTGTACCACAAAGGCTCCATATATATATACATATATATATATATATATATATATATATATATATATATATATATATATATATATATATATAAGGTACTACCGAAAGGGTCCAGTAATTTGAAGATTGTAGGAAAATAAGTTACATTACCTCCATGATCTCACTGTCGCCTTCAGAGTAGTTCCCTTGGGCATGTATAGTGTGATCCCAACATTTTTTCCACGAGTCCATGCATCCCTGCAAGGCTTCAAGCGTGATGGTCTTGAGCACCTCCTGCAAGTCTATCTGGATCTCCTCAATCGAGTCAAACTGACAGCCTATCCCAACCGAAGTCGGGACGATACAGCCAATGTATCTCTACCAAGTGGCTTAGGCTGTCTAGTAGAGGTTGTATGTAGGGTAAGAAGTGCTTGTAAATGTAACTGTAGTGTTGGAGTGGCTTTGGATGTGTGTGTAGTCTGTGACTCAAGTGTAATCGGCCCACACAAGCCGACTGGGTGCAAGCATACTTTATAGTATGCGACACTGGTTCAACCACAGCACCCCTTATGTCCGCCATGGAGTACATGGCCTGAAAAACACTTGCAAAGTTTATTATCCTGGCGGGGCACGAACCCTCGTTCTTCAGTGTACGAAAACGCACACTTTACCACTACCACGGAGGCTCCATATATATATACATATTTATATACAGTATATATATATAGATATAGATAGATAGATATCGTATATATATATTTATTTATATATTTATATATATTAATAAATAGGTAGATAGATAGATATCGTATATTAATATATAGATAGATAGATAGATGGACAGATGGATATAGATATCGTATATTAATATATCTATCTGTCTATCTATATCTATCTATCTATCTATCTATCTATCTATATATAATCTATTTATCTCTCTCTATGTATAACCTAAGAATAATGAATGTAATCAAAAGGACACGGAGGAAATGGATCTAGAGAAGTCCGCATGAAGAAACAAGGAATGAAATCAACTTGATTATAGCAGGAGAAGAATAACACCATCACAAATGTCACAGTTATTAACAAAGGAAATATAGGAAGTGACCACAGAATGGTGGGATGCACAACCAGATTCAGTTTCAGAAGGGAAAGAAAGACGATGATTTAAAATAAAAAGATATGCACGATAAAAGTAAACAAATACAAAGCAGCCTTTCAGTTAGAAATTGCGAACAGATTTCAGACTAAGTAATGCTGAATGTGACAGTGCTAAGAGAATCAGCGCTGGCAGTAGGGAAACCTAATAAAACCAAAGCCAAGAAGTATTCAGAAAAGACACTCGAACTCATGAAAAAGGAAATAAAATGAGAATTAAAACAGAGAGAGATGAAACAGAACCGGCGGAATTAAATAAGCTTATCAGCATGAGGCAAAGAGAAGAAAAAAGAAAGAGAAACATGGATCACATCAAGGAAACCATCAAAAAAGAAAGTCTGAAACAGGTCCGAAGTAAAATGGCACTAGGAAAGCAAAAAATTATTTAACTGAAAGACAAAAACGGTGAAGTCATTAAAGGCAGAGATAAGATGGTGAAGAGTTGAAGAATTTTACAAAGAACTGTATGCATCAAACAGTTGTACCAATAGCTAACTTTTCAGCTGACACAAGTGAAATACCTGCGGCAACACCAGACTAAGAAGTAAATATTTCTCACAAAAATATGAAAAGAGGGAAGGCTCCAGGAGAATATGGAATAGTAGCAGATTTTATGCTGGACAAGAGGTACAAAACAGGCTTCCCCACTTACTCAATGTATAAAAAAAGAAGATACCCAAAACATGGCGTAATGCAATAGCTATTTTACTTTACAAAAAAGGCAACTCAAAAGATCCCAGTAACTATCGACCCATTAGCTTATTATCGGTTTTACAAACTTCACTAAAATCCTTACGAACAGAATGACAACAAATTTGCGAGAAAACCAACCTCGTGAGCAGGCAGGATTCCGAAGCGGGTATTCGACTACTGATCATCTACACTCAATGAATCAGCTAATTGAGAAGACTACAGAATATAATTGTAATGCTAGGTGCAAAAGGCCCGACTCCTCGGTCCTAGAACACATAACGTGTAGCGGGGTCCTCTTTCGCGACCGGGGCGTGGTGCAATAAAGAGAGGTAGGGCACAAAAATTCCAGGCAATAACCTTTACACGTATATTACCACAGTCGGACACAGGACAAATACAGCAGATATTACAACACGATATATGGCAAAGGAAAAAAACCTTAACTAGGATATTAGTATTAAAATGCGTGGCTTAAAGAACAGTGCCCCCGAGAAATACCATGGTACCTCCGACGACAGGACAAGCCAAACACAGCTTAGTATGCCCGAGGATGCGCCGACACCCCCACACGGACCCCACGGGGTAGCCGCCACCAGTCACCACCACTCCCGGCAACAGCGACATATGTCAGCCTGGGCCGTGCGCCCCTGTGTCATGCAGCCACCACGCCGTCGTCACCGTAGGAGAAGGACACTACCTTTGTGGAGTGGAATTGTTGAGTCAGCTAGGGGTGGAGTTGAAAAAGACACTCCAGACGGCGCCCCTCTGGTAGAGACGATCTATGGTCGCTCCCATCCTCGTGAGACGATCTATGGTTGCTCCGAAAGTGTTCCGGTAGAGACGATCTATGGTCGTTCCCATCCTCGTGAGACGATCTATGGTCGCTCCGAAAGTGTTCCGGTAGAGACGATCTATGGTTGCTTCGAAAGTGTTCCGGTAGAGACGATCTATGGTCGCTCCGAAAGTGTTCCGGTAGAGACGATCTATGGTCGCTCCCATCCTCGTGAGACGATCTATGGTCGCTCCGAAAGTGTTCCGGTAGGGACGATCTATGGTCGCTCCCATCCTCGTGAGACGATCCATGGTCGCTCCGAAAGTGCTCCGGTAGAGACGATCTATGGTCGCTCCCCTCCTCGTGAGATGATCCATGGTTGCTCCGAAAGTGCTCCGGTAGAGACGATCTATGGTCGCTACCCTCCTCGTGAGATGATCCATGGTCGCTCCAAAAGTGCTCCGGTAGAGACGATCTATGGTCGCTCCCCTCCTCGTGAGACGATCCATGGTCGCTCCGAAAGTGCTCCGATAGAGACGATCTATGGTCGCTCCCCTCCTCGTGAGACGATCCATGGTCGCTCCGAAAGTGCTCCGATAGAGACGATCTATGGTCGCTCCCCTCCTCGTGAGACGATCCATGGTCGCTCCGAAAGTGCTCCGATAGAGACGATCTATGGTCGCTCCCATCCTTGTGAGACGATCTATGGTCGCTTCCATCCTCGTGAGACGATCTATGGTCTCTCCGAAAGTGCTCTGGTAGAGACAATCAATGGTCGCTCCCATCCTCGTGAGACGATCGATGGTCGCTCCGAAAGTGCTCCGGTAGAGACGATCCATGGTCGCTCCCATCCTCGTGAGACGATCTATGGTCGCTCCGAGAGTGTCTTGGTAGAGACGACCTATGGTCGCTCCCTTCCTCGTTAGATGATCTATTGTCACTCTGAGGGTGTGCAGAGAGAGGTAAGGAGAGAGACGTCCCTACGGCAGGAGACTAGAGCCCAGGCTTCCTGTCCCAGAGTGACCCAGATAGGCCTCACAGCCTCCCCTGGTCTCTGTTCCCTAAGCCGGGCTCTAGAGCAGATGCACCTGACGGACCTCAGTGGAAGTCGCAGCCGCAGCCCTCCCCTGTCGGCGCCCCTAGACGCTGGAGACCACAGCCCACAGTCTCTCCCGGTTCTCCCCAGGACACCTGGGCGTGATCTCTCTATGCTCCCATGATGCTGGGACTTATCACAGAGGTTCCTGGAGCTATTCGGCCCCAGTCCCAAGGGCCACACGCCTGAGCCAAGCCCAGAAGCCACGGGAAGCCCAGGATGCGAGAGGACGCCCTTACGAGTTATCTCGTGCCCTCTCGGCACGCCTCGCATTGGCGGTGCCCCTAGCCCGGCAGGATCACCGACGACATGTTCCTGCCTATCCCCCTGATGAATATGTGTGATATTGTAGCACGAGTGATTTAGGTTAAGTGTGATTTCCCCTAATGTAAGTATTGTGCAGTGATTTCATATAGTGAATATCAGGGTAAATAAGATCACAGTGAGAAGTTAAAGGACGAGAGTGTGGAACAAGATCTGATTGACTATACTTATGAGTGACATCCCTGTTATACAATTTATAAGCCTGTGCCACCGGGAGATTCTCCTATAAGGACATACCCCCATTACTGTGAAGGAATATTGTGAAAGGAAGTATTAATGGTATTCTCTCCCTCCCCCACGCTACCCATAAATCTTGTTTTTCACCCCCTCTCACTCCAATATCCCGAGTAAGTGTAAATCAAGAATTAAATCAATTACCAAAGTCCCTTGGCTAGTGGGAACCATATAAACTTCACGGCTAATATCTGCCGCTCTCCAGTATTACCATAACTTTCCCCTATCCGTCACAAGTCACTCCCCGCACCTCCCCTATCTCCTCCTCGTGAGATTCAACACCTCTCCCGCGCCCCCGTGCGCGCCTATATTTATTGCACTCCTGATACACTAGGGTTGATATTGTTGTCATTATTATCAGAGAAGCAAGTATCCTGCGAGATACACATATCCTAGATAAGGTTTTATATTGTTATGTATTGTGCTGTAATATCTGCTGATTTGTCCTGTGTCTGACTGTGGTAATATACGTGTAAAGGTTGTTGCCTAGAGTTTTTGTGTCCTGCCTCTCTTTATTGCACTAAGCTCCGGTCTCGAAAGAGGACCCCGCTCCACGTTAGGTGAATTAGGAACGAGAAGTCGAGCCTAATTTCACCTAGCATTACAAGTATCTCGCAGGATACTGGCTTAACTGATACTGATGCCAACACAGTAATTCTAGTGGACAGGCGTACAGGGAATGCAGGCGCGCGTGGGGGCGCTGGGAGTGAGGCTCACACGGGGGGTAGGGCGAGGGGAGTGACTCGAGGCGGGTCAGAACACAGTTATAGTAATATTGGGATAGAGTAAGTATTATTAATTCAAACTTAATATTTTCTAATAGCAAAGGGGTTTTGACAATTGATTCTATTTCTCCTTTACGTTCACACTATCTGCTGGGAGGAGATTTGTAAAGAGAAGGAATGACAACGGGAATTCGCTGTGTTTACGGTAATACAAGTGGGAAAATAATATTAACACTTTCTCTACTGTGTTCTTACAACAAGAGACACTCGAGTATTTCGCTACAGAGGATTTCTCGGGAGGAGTAGTCTCACTGGATTTCTGCAAGGGCGTCACTCGTGAGTCTGATTACCAGAACTTAGTTTCTGCACTCGTTCTTACTCATCCACCCGTGATTTCACTTGCCCCGATATTCAACACACACATTAAATCACTGTATCATTGTTACACTAGTTTGGGGCAACATCACACTTAACCTAAAGCCCTGTCCACACGAGCGGGCAATGCCCGGGGG
>NC_137063.1:26121489-26136489 GCF_032717465.1 Coenobita brevimanus | reverse complement strand
AAGCTTTAGAGATATCAAGAGCTACTGCATGAGTTTCTCCAAAAAGATCAATTGATTGATGGATGGTATGAGTTAAGAGATTGAGTATATACACGGGTGAACCAGGGTTCGCGCCCTGCTAGGGCAATAGACTTTGGGAGTGTTTACCCCACCATGTACTGCATTGGCGGACACAAGGGGTGCTGTGGTTGAACCACTGTACCACAGAGGCTCCATATAAATAAATATATATATATATATATATATATATATATATATATATATATATATATATATGTATGTATATATATGGAGCCTCTGTGGTACAGTGGTTAAATGTGTTGGGGTTTCATACACGCTGGTAGATGCGGATTCGCCTCCTGCCAGAGTTGTAAAAACTTTTGGGAAGCATTCACCGAGCCACTTGCTACTTTGGTGATTATAAGGCAGCCAGGTTGAAATCCAGTAAAATGTCGCATGTTAGGGAGAAAGCTGTGCAAATCCAATCGGCTTAAGGCAGGCTGATTACATTTGGTTCACAGACTACAATAATAACATCCAAAGCCACATTACAACATTACAGTCGCACACAAGCACAGTTAATTTCTCACTCTACATACAGTCTGCTACCAGACAGCCTAAGCCACTAGGTATAGAGAGTCACTGGCCGTACCGTCGTCCTCGCTTGTGTTGGGATAGGCTGGTCCTGCAGTGTGACACTAAACGGCTGATGAGATGAGATGATATATATACATATACATATATATATATATATATATATATATATATATATATATATATATATGTATATATATATGTATATATATATATATATATATATATATATATATATATATATATATATATATATATATATATCATATATGTATATATATATGTATATATATATATATATATATATATATATATATATATATATATATATATATATATATATATATATCATCATCATCAGCCGTTTGAATATCCACTGCAGGGACCAAGCCTATCCCAACCGGGGTCAGTGAACGATACAGCCAGTGTATCTCTACCAAGTGGCTTAGGCTGTCTGGTAGAGATTGAATGTATGGTGAGAAGTGCTTGTAAGTGTAATTGTAGGGTTGAAGTGGCTTTGGATGTGTGTGTAGTCTGTGAACCAAGTGTAATCGGCCCGCGCAAGCCGACTGGGTGCAAGCATACTTTATAGTAAGCAACACTGGTTCAACCACAGCACCCCTTGTATCCGCCAATGAACAGATTCAAAGTGCTCTTTCCACCTTCCTTTTATATCCAAATCTTTAGTCATCAAATTACCATTTCTATCTCGTACAGGTATTTCCTTCCTTCTCTTTTCAGTCCCATTTAACTCCTGTATGGCCTGATACGCTGCTCTTGTGCTCTGACCGTCATTTTTACTTAATTTAATTTCTGCCTCTGTCGCCTTTTCATCATATAGCCTCCTCTTATCACGCCTAACGAGTCTTTTTACTTCAGAATGTAAACTCCAGTACTTTGCTCTAAGTACTTCAACTACCTGGTCATCAACATGTTGTTCTTCACTTCTTAATCTTAGCCTCTCTTCCTTTTCTGAATTGCATTCCATGTTTCCATCTGACATCCACTTTTTCCTTCGCTTTTCCCCTTTTCTTAATAGTAACCTTAGCACTCTCTGATGCAAAACCTCTTTTACCTCTCTCCGCTGTATTTGATTACATATCATTGTCTTCAGATTCCATCAAAGTCTGCAGGACTAGGAAATCTGTTCCCTACATTCCCACCGAAATTTTTTTTCTTGTGCTCTCATCACTTCTCAGCTCATCCAAATCATAATTATTACCTCCCTGTACAACTACCATTAACGTTTCTCTTAAGTTTTATTTTAATCTTTGACACAACAAGTTGATGATCACTACCTATATCTGCCCCCCTCCTTACGCAAACATGTTGCAAATAACTCCTATGCCTTCTGCTAATTGCAATGTGGTCAATCTGGTTACAATATTTACCACATGGTGAAATCCAAGTAGTTTTATGTATTTTTCCATGCTCAAAGATAGTTCCACCAATTATAAGGTCATTTGCCAAACAAAAGCTTCCAAGTCGCACCCCACTTTCGTTCCTTATACCAACACCCTCCTTACCCATACAATCTTCAAAGCTATCCCTACTGCTGCCAACAATCGCATTAAAATCACCAATGCAAACTAACACATATCTTGCCACTGTTCACTACATCCTGCAGCTTCTCATAAAAGTCATCCTTCATTTCATCAGCAGCCTCATTTGTCATATATATATATATATATATATATTGTTACATAGCCTATGATTTCATCATCCTTTGTGTAATTTTAGCTTATTGTATGCATGGGCCATGTTTGATCATGAGCGTGTTCTGCCTCAGTCCCCCCCTTCTACCGTTATAGTTGAGTAAGTCGTCATTTCTGTTGTTGAGTGCGGGATTGTCAACTCTTTGTCCCCATGGCTTCATTTGCGCGTCCTTCTTACAAGTTGTATCAAGCTCTGCCAGCCCCTATATAATGAGCTCAGTCTCTGCATCATTGCCACTTAGATCTGCTCCTCATTTTGTTCACATCTCTGTCCTCCCCCTGTACAGATACACATATTATTGTGGAGTGCTCAAGAAATCTCCAAACATCTAAAGCAGCTGTGTGTAATTTGGAGTATAACTGTTGTATTTTTTTCTTGTAGGCTACTGTGTAGCATAAGGTTAATTTTTGTGTGGCCTAGTGAGGTTTTTGATTAATGTTGGGTTTTATGTTTGGGGTCAGTTTTTGAGTCTAGTTTAGATCTGTAATAATCTTGTACACTGAGCATTACCTGTGTATTTTTGCTTTATCAGGGCTGACTTAGATAAATTTACTCATAATTTTGTGTTAATAGAGGCTATTGCAGTTAACCATATTTGAACCTGTTTTTTTGCCTTACATTATCCTTATGAGTCCTGAATGTTTTGTTGTTAGTTTGAGCATTAAACTTTAACTTGTAATTTTACCTAACTCTTTTGTTTGAACCTGGAACTTTACGGGACAGTAGTGATTTTTAGTATTCTCACTTAAAGTGTAATATCTTTCTGTTCCGTAACATAAATTTGGCGACCTCATATCAGGATATTCAGGATATTGTCACAAGGATATTGTTTGATATTTTGTGACTGTTACTTATTCATGATGTTCACTATTACTACACTTGATGAAGCCAAAGATTTTTTGTCAAAATGTGCAAACAGTGTGTGATGTAGAAAACAGAACAAAGAATGAACTTAAGCCTTGTTGCTCAACAATTGGGAATTGGTTGCTCTGCTCTCATCATTCTAAAGATCAATTGTTGACATGATTAATGAAAGCTTGTTTAATGTAACACCTCCAAAATTGAAGGTAAACGCAGATTGAATTAGCTGGTTACAGCAGCCTGCAGGAGGCTCTCGTGCTAAGGAGGCGGAGTCTGCAAGTTAAGGAGGCTGAATTCTCAAGCACGTGCTAAGGAGGCTGAGTCTCTAGCTAAGGAGGCGGAATTTCAGGCCTGTTCTAAGGAGGCTGAGGCACAAGTTGAAATTGCTAGATTCAGGCAGACCATGAGTATCGCATGAAACAAGGTGGAACTGGATCATCTAGCTCTGATGATTTTGATGTGGCTAAAAATGTTAAACTTGTCCCTCCTTGATGAATCTGATTTAACAAAAGTATTTTCAGTTGGCCAGGTAGCTTGCTTCAATTGGCCTAAAAAGTATTGGCCAGTACTCCTTCAAACTGTTCTCTCACCGGTAAAGCTCAAGTAACTTATGCAATTCTGCCTCAGGATCAACCTGATAATTATGATGTAGTTAAGAGCTTGATTCTTAAGGCCTATGAGCTTGTTCCTGAAGCCTATAGAGTAAATTTAGGATAACCAGCAAGGATAAGCAATCCCATGTTCAGTATGCAAAAATCAAAGAAGATCTGTTAGAGCAGTGGTTAAATTCTAAGAATGTGGATTCTGATTTTGACAAATTTAAGCAGATGATTTTGTTGGAGGACTTTTAAAATGTGTAAGTTTATAAAGATGTAAGCCTATATCTTGATGAGAAAAGAATATAATTTGTCTGATGCTGCAGTTTTAGCTGATGAATATGTTCTCACTCACAAGAGATATTCTAGAAGAAAAGTAATGGAGAGTAAGTACGTTGCCTCTACTCAGAGCAACAGGAAAGTAGAATAAAGATGATGTTTCTCAGGAAGTAAATACCAGCTTCCACTCTCTAGATTTCCGAAAAGTAAATGTACTTATTGTAGTAAGCTTGGTCATACTAAGGAGAGATGTTTCGGGAGACAGCGTGATGTGAACAAAAGGAGTCTTTAACATTCAGTCAATTGGTCTAGTGTCCACCCTTGAGAGTTCCCAGAATTCCTTTGGTCTGAGTTAGAATTGAACCTGCTTGAGGGGTAACTTAAATTCTCATGATGGAGCTCCTCTTTGAGCAGTAACGTGGTGACACTCTCAAGAGTCTGTGCTAAATTCCCGTCTGATGGTTTTGTCAGTCCTCTGACAGTAATGACAGGAAATCAGTTAAAATATATCGTGATACAGGTGCTTGCCAATCCCTTATATGCTGACCAGTGTTCTAGGCTCTACTGTTAATTCCTCTGATGAAACTGTAATCTTACAAGGTGTAGGGAATAATTACTTCTGTCCTCTGTGCAGAGTGAATTTAGAGTCTGGTTTTGTAAATGGTTCCGTTATGGTTGGGTTGGTTGAGACACTCCCAATGTCAGGTGTAACTTTTCTTACTTGAAAATGATATTGGTGGAAGTCAAGTGTGTCCAGCTCTCAGTTGTTCAGTGAGCCAGTGGCTGTGTCCCAGGATTGTGATGTCCCTCGATGTTCCCTGCATGTGCTGTCACTAGGGCTAAGTCTAGCATTATGATTTGAGACAATGATGATGATGGATGTTATCTATGGTTGACACTCTTTCTGGCTAATTTGGACCACTCACCAGATGAGGCAGTACCCCGTAGTGTTGATAATTTGTCTCGTCAAGAGTTGGCTGAGTTGCAGGTTGCTGACCCTGAGTTGAAAGGTCTTGCTAACTCTGCTGTGGTGAGGAAGAGTCAACTGGTGCTTCTACTTGTTATTATATAAAGTCAGGAGTACTTATGAGGAAGTGGAGACCCCCAACAGCATCAGCTGACTGTGAATGGGAGGCTGTACATCAAGTTGTCATCCCTCGTGTTTGTAGGCAGGATATCATTAGAGTGGCTCATGATCTCACAGTTTGGCAGGACACCTTGAGTGAGGAAGACTGTGGAATGCATTTTGAAAACACTTCTACTGGCCAGGTCTGTGGTCATCCTGGTATTGTAAGTCTGACAGCACCTGTCAAGTCAAAAGTAAAATCGGTCCAAAGGTCTGCACCTTAGGTTCCCATTCCTCCTTTTGAGGCGCCTTTCACCCGTGTGTTGGTGGATATTGTGGGCCCCTCTTCCTAAGACTTCTTCAGGATTTTCTTGTGTTGACCCTGATTGATATGGCTACTCGTTATCCTGAAGCCATTCCACTTAGAAATATCTCAGCAAAGAACGTGTGGTTAAGGAAATGCTAGGTTCTTCACAAAGTTTGGTCTGCCCAAGGAGGTACAGTCAGACCGGGGTATAACAAAGGTCAGAATGTTTTCAAGCAGTCTCTGAAAGAGTTGAGCATCAACTAGATCACCCTTCAGCTTACCATCCCCAGACCCAAGGAGCGTTGGAGAGATATCATCAAACACCCACCGATGCTCAAGAAATACTGTTTGGAACATCAGAAAGACTGGATATCTCTATCTGTTGTGTTTGCCAAAGAGCATCTTCCAAATGAATCACTGGGCTTCTCACCTTTGAACTACTGTTTGGCCATGAAGTAAGAGGACCCCTTAAGTTACTTCAAGGAATGCTGGCTGTCGGAGGAAGATGACGTCAACCTGCTGGAGTATGTAGATGAAGTTCAAAGAACGGCTGTCCACTGCTTGCCAGCTGGCGCAGAGAGAATTTAGGAGCTGCTCAGAGAAGATGAAGACTTGGTATGAAGAAGTCCAGGTTGGCCACTTTCAGCCAGGAGATCAAGTTTTGATTCTGCTACCAGTACATGGGCAACCTCTCTGCTTGGTTTAGTGGTCCTTATTTGTGGAGAAGAAACTAGTGATGTCAACTATGTCATCGCCACACCAGATCGTAGAAAGAA
Organism: Coenobita brevimanus; assembly: GCF_032717465.1. Lineage (NCBI taxonomy): Eukaryota > Metazoa > Arthropoda > Malacostraca > Decapoda > Coenobitidae > Coenobita > Coenobita brevimanus. The sequence continues at coordinate 26,130,294 of NC_137063.1, read as the reverse complement.
CAAGCAACTATGTCACATCAATAACATGCTAAAGTTATATCATGGTATGGGACGAAAATAATCCAGTCTGCACCAGAAGTTGTTCCACCCGAGTCTGCAAGGGAAGCTCTCCCATGCAGTGGGTCTGGGTGGTGGTTTGGGGAGACTCCTGATATCGTGAATGATCTCCAGACTAAGCCTCATCTACCTCCTGAGGAGGGGCAGGAGTTTTTCTGCATTTCTGCAGGAGTACCCGCAGTGTTCCGTGCCACTCCAGGAAGAAATCAAAACGTGTTGATGCATGATGCTCATGTTGGAGACGCAAAGCTCACTCAAATTGCCTCCCCACTGCAGGAACCTAGTGAAGGTTCTCTCATCCAGAAGGAGCTTGGCTACAGGTTGGACCACAAGATGATTGAGCCCTGTCAGAGCGAGTGGAGTTCTCCTGTCACTCTAGTCCCTAAGCCAGGTGGGTCACAGCGCTTTGTATTGACTACAGACGTGTTAATCAGATAACCAAAACAGACACTTACCCTCTCCTCTCGTGTGGAAGATTGCATAGACAAGATCGGAAAGGCTAGGTACATAAGTAAGTTTGATTTGTTAAAGGGATACTCAGTACCTATGACTGAACGTGTTAGGGAGATTCCCATGTTTTGTAACACTAGGAAAGACATTTGCATGTTCTGGTAATGCCATGTACAGATTGTTTTAGAGTAATAAGAAATTTTAAATTTCTTTTTTTCTTTTTGTGGGGAGGTGTTACATAGCCTATGATTTCATCATCCTTTGTGTAATTTTAGCGCACAGTATGCTGCATGTTTGATCACGAGCGTGTTCTTATTTCAGTCCCCCTTTCTACCGTTATAGTTGAGTAAGTCGTCATTTCTGTTGCTGAGTGCGGGATTGTCAACTCTTTGTCCCCATGGCTTCATTTGCGTCATTCATTCTTCTTACAAGTTGTATCAAGCTCTGCTGGCCCCTATATAATGAGCCCAGTCTCTGCATCATTGCCACTTATGATCTGCTCCTCATTTTGTTCAAGCATTCTGTCCTCCCCTGTACAGATATTATTATTGTGAGTGCTCAAGAAATCTCCAAACATCTAGCAGCTGTGTGTAATTGAGATAACTGTTGTATTTTTTTTCTTGTACTGTATATAAGGTTAAAATTAGCCTAGTGAGGTTTTTTTGATTGGGATGTTGGGTTTTATGTCAGTCATTTTTGAGTCTAGCTTAGATCTGTACACTTATCTTGCATTAACTGAGCATTACCCGGTGTATTTTCGTCTTTATCAGGGCTGACTTTAGATAAATTTACTCATGCTAATTTTGTGTTAATAGAGGGCTATTGCAGTTAACCATATATTTAACCTGTTTTTTGCCATTTACATTATCCTTATGTGAGTCCTGAATGTTTTGTTGTTAGTTTGAGCATTAAACTTTAACTTCTGTAATTTACCTAACTCTTTTGTTTGAACCTGGAACTTTACGGGGACAGTAGTGATTTTTAGTATTCTCACTTAAAGTGTACATTATCTTTCTCTGTTCCGTAAATAATATATATATATATATATATATATATATATATATATATATATATATATATATATAAATTCATAAATATATACATATATAAATATATATATACATTATACAGTACAATACAGTACATATACATACATATATACATAATTACATATATATACATATACATATATATATACATATATATATATATACATATACACATATATATATTTACATATACATATACATAGATATATACATAAAAATATAAATTTTTATAATTATATACATATATATATATATATATATATATATATATATATATATATATATATACATATATAAATTCATAATTATATACAAATATATATATATATATATATATATATATATATATATATACAGTACACACAGTACATATACATACACATATATATACATAATACATATATATATACATATACATATACATATATACATATATATACATATATACATAAATATATACATATATATATACATATACATAAATATATACATATATATATACATATACATAAATATATACATATATATACATATATTTATATACATATATATATATATATATATATATATATATATATATATATATATACATACATATATATACATATACACAGTGCTGGCAGATGCGCAAACACTTGTGGAAAGCGCAATTGCGCACCCTTGCGCTCCAGTGATATCGTTTGCGCATTGCGCACCGCACGAGATCATGCGACCTTGTTCTCTTCATGCACATGAAAAGGTAGGTGCGCAAGCGCAAACCAGCGGCGCTTGCGCTTTGCAAAACTAAATTCTGTCCTGTGCACCTGCCTGCGCGCATCGCCTCTGCCCTGCAGAACTGTCCATGGATTGCGCACTCAGATCCAAGGGACACGTGGTCTTCCAGGGAACACGTGGTTCTTGGAGCTCTCTTCGCTGCATGGCTGGACAAGGGATGGGGAAGCTGAAGGGTCAGGGTCGCGAGGGTGGGGGGGTTGTGCTTGGTGGGGGAGGCGGGAGGAGGAAGGGAGGTACCAGTATTAATATGCTTCAACAGATAATGTATTTTTAATATTTTTAAATTATTATTATTAGTAAATAATAATAAATATACATTATTTATTAAGATTAGCATATGCAATTCCTTACAAAAACCATTAAAACATATTATTTACATCAAATATCCACAGCCTAATAATTTATTAGGCTGGGGATATTTGATTTAAATACTTTGTTTTCATGATTTTTTTATTTTTTGTAACGAATTACATATGTTAAGTGTTGTAAATCATATTGAATTATTAAATAAATTGACTTGACAAGACAAGAGAGAGAGAGAGAGAGAGATAAAGAGCATTATTCTGAGAGAGAGAGAGAGAGAGAGAGAGAGAGAGAGAGAGAGTGATAAAGAGAAATATTCTGAGAGAGAGAGAGAGAGAGAGAGAGAGAGAGAGAGAGAGAGAGAGAGAGAGAGAGAAAGAGAATAAATACGAGGGAATGGCACAGGAGCGTCCCTTCGAGTGAGAAGATAAGACATAACCAAACCCTCTTCTCTCTCTTATTCTCCATTCCTTCCTCTGTCTCTCTTCTCTTATCTTCCATTCTTCCTCCCTTCCTCTTATTTTCTTTCCATTCCCTCCCTCCTCTGTCGGAGAGAGAGTTGATGATACAGTAATCACTTGATTTTTGCCAATGCCTTGGTAAATAAAGGCTGTTTTTCCCGGACAATGACCTACTGTACCTCAGTCACCGCGGGTGGTGGGCAGGTTGCTACTTTAGTAAGTTATTTAATTATACCAATATATATTTTACAGTAATTCCTACAAATATATGCAAACGATTTGTGCTGGCGCTTTGCGACATTGCACAAGCTAAATATTAGATTGCGCACTTGCCCAAATTACAAATAATAGAAAATAATAATAAAAATTAAAAGTAAGTAGGTATGCTGTTTTATTTAAATATCTCAATTTTTTTCGGTAATTTGCAAAAATAAGGCAAAATAGGAGTACCAGCCATTTGCTCTGCGTCAAGTACATTGCGCAAGCTAATATTTGTCAGATTGCGCATTTGCGCCAGCGCAAGGTAGCACAAAATGAACTGTGGATTGCCATGCTTTGCGCTGCGCAAGGTCCTTGTTTGCGCTGCCCTCCTATTGTCAGTCATTTGCTAGTATACATTTAATGCACATATATATATATATATATATATATATATATATATATATATATATATATATATATATATATACATATATATATATATATATATATATATATATATATATATATATATATATATATATATATATATATATATATATATATATATATATATATATATATATACATATATATATATATATACATATATATATATATATATATATATACATATATATATATATATATATATATATATATATATATATATATACATATATATACATTTAAATGTACATATATATATATATATATATATATATATATACATATATATACATATACATACGAGGTGTGACAAAAAAGAAACGAGACTTTGGCTGCTAATGACACAATTCATCAGCCACACAGTAATGAGAGAACATATCAGTGTTGCCTAACATCTCAGCACTGTATGAGAAAAAGTAGCAGTTCAATTAACCTATTATCATTCTCTTTCACAGGTGGTTTGCAGCTTCTGTCAAGTTCTCTGTCACAGAATGACCTTGAGCCTGCTGCAAGGATTAATGTCAAGTTCTTGGCTAACTTGTTGTGTCTCCTGCAGAAACCCTTGCCATGCTGAAGGATGTGTGGGGACAGAAAACAGTGTCCCGTGCACACGTGTCTATGAGAGGCACAAGAGGTTCAGGAGATGGGGAGGGGGTGTTGCTCCATGTCTAAATGTCCCGTCCCAGGACACATCCACATGACGGATCTTTTGGTCCCCAGAGGGCAGGTTTGGGCACCAATCATGACAATCTTCCGCATGGCAGACACAAATCTTTTCAATAAGATGGACCTCATTGACTCCTTATTTAATCCCTGTTGTTCAGCCATTATTCTGATAGTCAGTCTGCTATCACTCTGCACCAACCACTCCTCCTTGACCTTCTGATGTTGGCATCATTTCAGTGTTGTTGAGGGACATCCTGGGATTTGGGTCATCTCTTCATGTCACCTTCTGCCCCATCCTGAGCCTCTGTGCCACTCATAGAGCACGTGTACGGACACTGTTTCCTCTCTCCGTACATCCTTCAGCATGGCAAGGGTCTTCTGCAGAGTTTTTCCCAAGTTAGCCAAAAAAACCTGATGTTAATCCTTTGCTCAAGGCTCATTCTGTGGACAGAGGGCACTTGGACAGAGCTACAAAACCACCTGTGAAAAGAATGATAATGGGTTAATTGAAGTGCTGCTTTTCTCATACAGTGCTGAGATGTTGGACAACACTGTGATATACTTCATTACTGTGTGGCTGATGAATTGTGTCATTAGCATCCAAAGTCTCGTTTCTTTTTTTGTCACACTCGTATATATATATATATATATATATATATATATATATATATATATATACGTACACACACACATATATATATATATATATATATATATATATATATATATATATATATATATATATATATATATATACATCATCATCATCAACAGCCATTTGAGTGTCTACTTGCGTGGAATGGAACGGCCTGTTCCCTGACCTTAATGGAGACGGTGCGGGTGAAAGTAATTCAACTGTGCATTCCTACCAAGTGGCTTAGGCTGTCTGGTAGAGATTGTATGTAGGATGAGAAGTGCTTGCAAGTGTGATGCAAGTGTGTTATGTTGTGTTGGAGTGGCTTTTGGTTGTGTGTGGTGTGTGTGTGACCACCAGTGTAGTTCGCCTGATTTGAGCCGAAGCGACTGGGTGCAAGCATACTTTATAGTACGCTACACTGGTTCAACCACAGCACCCCTTATGTCCACCAAAGCAATTCATGGCAGGGAGAACGCTACCAAAGTTTATTACCCTGGTGGGGTGCAAACCCTCGTTCTCTCATGTATGGAGAACGCTACACAAAGTTTATTACCCTAGCACTGGGGTACCACAGAGTTCTCCATATATATATGAATATATATATACTATATTCATATATATATATATATATATATATATATATATATATATATATATATATATATATATATCACGAGTCGGCGCGATTAGGTAATTGAATAAACTCGTGACATCAACTTTGGTGGGAAACCGCGAATTCTAGTGGAATCCCAGTATTTATCGCTCAGTTTAACTACTACGTATTCACCCGGTCGGGAGTGTTTTCAGAACAATTTTCCACTGTGTCAAAAATGATCGTCTTTGAGCGAGACATTAGCACTTCCACTGAGCGATTTATTATGGGCGTGTTTCGCTCATTCTAGCCATTAGCAACTACGGTTCGACACTCGCCTCTTTCTCACGATTTGAAGTCAGTCAAGATTTGTACGCCACGGAAGCAGGTAGTGTGTGTGGCAATGTCCTTCCTCAACGACGTCTAGTTCCCACCGCCGCCGTATTCCCACCTAGTGTGATTGGCAAGAGACTTAGTGTGTGCAGTGTCCTTCCAGTAACGACGCCCAGTCATCCGCTTTGTCCACTTTTCTGACCAGTATTTTCTTTTTGTTTTTTTCCCTAGGTTTAAGAGTTAGCTTTTGAGTGAGCGAGTGAGTGCGATCTCCTTATTTTGAATTCATCTTGAGACTCATGTAACGTAAATTTATTTTTTTGTAATCAATAAGTTTAACAGTTCTTTCTCTTGAGCTTAATGTAATGTAAACTCGTGTTTTATTTTCCATATTAAGCTTATTTCACTTATAGCTCCTAGTTTGCATAAACACTTTGCTATTCATAACTGGTACTCTAGGCCAGTCTGGTGGCTGTATTAAGCTTTAGATCCGGTTGCCAGCAACCAGGAGTTAATGCATCAGCAAGAACCTGTTATCATTAACAGCATTAGTTATTGATCGTCAGGGGTGAAGTCACTTTCTCCAGAGGCCTACAGTACTAACAAACAGCAATTGTGAGGAATGAGTCTCTGATGTGTACTGTTGAGAAAGTTTATAAATTCTCGTTCTTAGAGAATCGGCGAAGTAAGCCGGCATAAAGTAATCATTGCTTGATTTTCACAACACAATTCATTGTCCTGTTCTCAGTATTATTGAATAATATCCTTTAATACTGATTATTCATTAAAAACCCCGTGACAATTGGCGACCTCATTCCAGGATATTAACTCCTAGCTCTAAAGTTATTCACGAGATAATACTCACTCACTCATACTTAGGTATTTATCATTAAAGTCTATAGGTACTATCTTACTGGTGATTATTAATTAATAGTTTTCACAGTCAGTTGTTTGTTTAATTTTTTTCTTTACCAGTTTAATTAGATAAAACTGGTCACCACTAACCTGTGCCTATATTTTTTATTTTTTATTATTGGCATCTCCCTTTGCAAAAATCGCAGTCAGTACTGAGTCGCTAGTTTACTTACATTGAGTCAGCATCATGTCCACCAGCATCTATGTACAGGAAGCTAAAGATATGGGGCTTACAGACCCAACTGAAGTAAAGAATTATGTCCTCTCTCATCTTAGTCACGAGCAGCAACGCGAGAGTGATGCTCGTGAAGAGCGTAGAATCCAACGTGAACACGAGCGAGAACAGCGCAAACATGAACAAAAACAACGTGAACTCGAGTTAGAACAACGCGAGAGAGAGAACGTCAACACGAGTTAGAACAATGAGAGAGAGAACGTGAATACGAGCGAGAACAACGAGAACATGAATGTGCCAAGCGAGAAGCATGTGAAAGACATGAACTTGAAGTGCTGAAGCTCAAGCGAGATTCCTTGGCTTCAGACACATCTGGTGCAGCTGGCCCAAGCTCCACGAGCGTTCTCCCTGCACATGTTCTGGCGACCCCACACATCAAGCTTCCCCCATACAAGGAAGGCGAGCGAATCGAGCCATACATAGCTCGTTTTGAAGACATGGCTCAACTGTACCACCTGGATGATGCAGCTAAGCGGCTTCAGTTTCTTAGCCTGTTTGAGGGCCCTGCCCCTGATATTCTCCACAGAATTTCGTGGATACAATCTAACATATTAGATGATGAAGGCCACACTGTCAAAGCGTGTCAGGCTCACAGTTGACGACGCCAAGAGTCAGTTCAAGTGAGGGAGCGTTTACAGGATAAAGAGACTGCCGTTCAGTTTCTTGACTGGCTTACTGCTTACTTCCATGAGTGGATGGAGAAAGATGAAACTCCTTCCATGCGTGAGGGGATAATTGACCTTATGCTGTGCACGCAACTAGAAAAGTCGTGGCCTACTGAACTTATGGCTCAGCTTAAGATCTGCCAAGTATGAGATGCCAGCCAAATGGTGAAGAAGGCTGACGCATTCTTTACTGCATATGGGTATCAAACTCGCAAGCAGCATACCTGGAACAGGAAACCTGATAAATCTGGGAAACCGTCTAAGACTGAACCCCAGCAACAAGGCCATTCTCAGAATAATGGCCAAGGTCCAAAACCGCAGAAGGACCAGGGGCAAAACACTCAGAAGCCTGAGTGGAAGAGGTACAACAGGTACCCTAACCAGCAGCAGTATCAGCTACGCAATTGACTGTCGGGACAAACCTTTCCAGCACCAGCCCCAGTGTATCGGAGGCAGGAGGTGAACGCAGCCTTCGTTCCTCAGCAGCAGCATGGCAGTGTCGTCCCTCGCAGTACGGGTACTCCCCCACAGTTCACTAGTCCCACGGCGACAGTGAACCCCCCTCCACAGATGGCCAATGTTCCATCTCCCCAGGCAGTGAGTATGACCCCTCAAGTTTCTAGTTCACAGGGCACCATGTTTGCTGCATCATTTATTCAGCAGCCTAATCAGTGGCTAGCTGCTTCCTCCACAGGCCCTCCCACAGATGACAGTACTTTCCTTGTTCAGCCAGGGTTTGTGGAAGGCATTCCTGTGAAGGTCCTGAGAGATAATGGATCCTCAGGTTGCTCTGTCAAGCAGAGTCTAGTTCGGCCTGAGCAGTACACAGGTCGACAGATCCATGCTAACCTTATTGATGGATCAGTGAGATTGTTCCCTGAGGCACGTATCCAGGTGGCATCTCCATTTTACACTGGTACAACAGTCGCAGTTGTCATGCCAGAATCTTTATTTGACCTTATCATAGGCAATATTCCAGGTGCCAAGCATAGTTGCACCATAGATGACGCTACTCAGACT
>NC_137063.1:26100589-26121389 GCF_032717465.1 Coenobita brevimanus | reverse complement strand
CCAAAGCACAAGAAAAATTTGCTACTACTGATCAGCTGCACCACATGAGAAGACTACAACTCGGTGGAAGAATACCGATGTGTGAGTTGAAACAATCACCATTCCTAACACACAAATATTAGGTGTTAGAGTATTTTGTATCATACTTATTATAATATAAACTTCTAACCACAATGATTAGTTCATATAAAAAGAATTTCCATTATACCAAACAACTTCAAACTGTGAAGAACACAGTAAGATTCAGTATAAACTCTTGCAAACGTTGAGTGAAATACAAGAAAATTACAGTAGATAACTGATTATTTTCTGTAACCGTATGAGGCTTAGTCGGCAGGATATCAATATTTTTTCTTCAAAATAAGCCTACCGTATTCCGAAGAATATAATTATAGGTTAATGAGTACAATACCAGTATGCTTCCCTGCATGAACAGTACTGTTGGCTATATAGCACTTCAAATTAAGTATGGTATACTAACTGAAGTTTCATAATCACCGTACCGAACATGAAAACATGTAACTGATTTACAAGACTAATGTCACGCCTTTAATATAAGGCTTAATACAACAAAGAGAAATACATAGCGAGCCTGTCACAAATTTTAATACAATCATTACAAGCTTGATACAAGTAACTTGCAGAAAATAAACTAGGCTACAGGCTGACATTTATAGTGAATAACAGAGGTTTTACATGAAGCAGGCCTATAGGTAAACGTTATAGGTTAAATGCAAAATTTGAAAGAAAAATCAATGCTCTACATTACCTGAAGCTACAAGAAATTGGTCAGGAAACGCCATTATTACAAAGTGTCCATGTTATGAACTTGTCTAATAAAAATCATTAGTATAAATTACGATTACAAAAATAAATAATGTTAATTACATATCTAGTTAGAGAACAGAGAAATTAGGCAACTTAAGCTCTATGGACTAGACTAGTAAGGTAGAGGTAACCGTTGTAACACTGTATTGGTGACCCTGACTACATTACCATAACCTACCTATCCTATCCTGCTGACAAAAACTATGAATTAGCAAAATTCGAAGCCAGCAGCAAAAATATTTTTCGCTTTGACAAGCAAATCTCTATCACTACCTTTAGTAGCCTACAAGAGATTATCCTTCTGCTATTTGAGATAGGCATCTCAAATGCATAAGTGCTCCTATTTAATCTCAATGTACTATATTCTCTAATTCTCAGATATGCTACGAAAACTGACCACCTTGGTACAAAATACGTACCATATATGAACCACAGTACTGACTGTAACAGACACATTACTTTATTTCTAAAGTATAATGATACAGTAAGCTATGCAGCAGCTACAGTTACTAGCACCAGGAAAAATAAGAACCGATGGTAAATACTGTATGAACAGGTTCGTGACCGGTACACCCTGGGGTCTGAATTAACTTGTTCACAGTATTTGGCAATTCTTAATCGGGTACAGTCATAGTTTACTCTTTTCAGTCCAAAAATCTGAATTACTAATTCAGTTAAGGCTGAGAAATACTTTATGAAAATGTTAGACGAATTTAACGAAGGGTGAAAATAGTAAACTTCAAGCCACAAAAACTAACAATAATGATAAAAACCACCCTGCCGTGCTGAGGTTGGAAATTCGGATTTTTGGAGATAAACTGATTCCCGTAGATGGTACCCATAATCTGGGGGTTACTTAGTTCAAACTACTCACTGTCACCAACATAATATCAAGCTAAACACAAAATGTTCATGGCATAACGTAGGCTAACACACTCATTCATAAAAACAAAAGTAAGCGTATAATGTATTCATTGCCATTTTTATCACACAAATTCGCTGATCATTGAAGAATTTTACATTATACTTAGCCATTTCACATTAACAACGTATCTTTAGAAATGACGCATGCAGGAGTGATTTTCTGCTGGACTCGTGGCAAAACAGCAGATATCATCGAGAAGGAACATTGTGTGGAAACTGCACCACGTGAGGTAGTTAGAAACATCTACACTGAGGAAGAGGGCGGGGGGAATCCCCTCGTAACTCCTCTTTGCTTTTCAGAAAGCGCAAGAGAGATCGCAGAAGTCTGTACTCGCCCTTCCCTGTCCCTCCTGGTGCAAAACGTCTCAGTCACGAGGAAAGGAATAGGACTTCAGCGAAATCGTGTGAATCTCAACCTAGCCCACTGTACTAAGATATCGATAGCATTTTTATTTTTATTTCATACTAAAATGGTGTAGGAAAACATGGAAATTCACACAGATTTGACATACAAATAAATCACGGTAGCTTTCTGACGCATATACCCTGCTGTTGCACGTGAAATTATGTAAAAATGTGAAAACATAATAATTTTTGTGCCATTATTTGTTCTTGCGATAGACTCTTTTATATTATTGAGTTCGCCTCTATACATCCGCTACTAATCCCATTCCTGAGATCCAGCATTCTACCCCCACAAGTAATTTCTTGTACACGATTACCTTCCATCTGTACTGTGACAGACTTAACATCTAAAACACTTTTGTATCAGAAGCCCTAATGTCCTACGGAGTATGTGCTAAAACTTTGTTGCTTTTGTGATGTTTTGTCACAAATGCAACCTCCAGATGATTTATTTACTTCGGGGAGAACTTCGGCAGTATTGGGATTAGAAGCATCCTCCGCTCAACTCCTCCACCATGAAACAAGTCTCCAGAGCTAAGAAATATTCAGGTGGTATCACAAAAAAAAAAAAAAGAAAAAAAAAAGAAAAAAAAAAAACGTCCTCGGCCTGAAGAGGACAAGTTCTCGATGTCAATGTTAATATATGAAGACTTCTGAGAACTTTCATGAGTATGTGATGAGAACGTTTTCGAGTCGATCATCTGAGTATGTGACGACTTTTGAGAATCCTTGTGACTATGTGATTACTGAAAATAATGGAATGTGATGGCTCCTCAAAATCCTGTGACTACGTAATGACCCTTGAAATTCCTTGTGAGTATGTGATGAGTCCTAAAAGCCGTTGTGAGTATATAAAGTCTCCTGAGAAGTTTTGTATGTGATGATTCCTGAAAACCTTTGTAATTTTGAGATGGCTCATGAGAACTCGGGTGGGTAGATGACGAGTCCTTGATTGTGCTGTGAGTAAATGGTGAGTCCTGAAGGCCCTTGTGAGTAGGTTTCGACTCCTCCTTATCCTTGTGAGCATGTGACGAGTCCAGGAAACCCTTACAAGTAAATTTAGAATCCACTGAGAGCCACAACCACCCACATGAATGTTTAACGGGTCGTGGCTGCCCGTGAGACGCAGTGTTGTGTTTCCTATACCCTGTGAGTAGGCCGAGTCCTTTATTTCTTATGAGTAAGGGTTGAACTCTGGATGTCCTTATGCCGTGTGATGTGGAAACTTTTGTGGGTGTGTGCTGGGTTTCTTAAATCACTGTAGTTCCTCTTGTCAGTATGCAATTATTCATGGCCATCCTTATGAGTAGGTGATGAATCCTTAGTTTTGATGAGCAGCTGATGAGTCCTGACTGCCTCTTGATGTCTTGTGAGCAAGTGATGAGCATTCTATTTCTTTGTGAGCATGTGACAAATCTCTGCCATTCTTATGAGTAAATGATGATTCTTCCATACCCTTATGAGTAGGTGGTAAACCTTTGAGAGAATTAAAGCCCCTTTTGTGAGTACAGGAGTCCTGGCTGTCCTTGTGAGCGAGCGGTGAATCTTGGAAATTATCATGTGTTGGTGGGGAGGCTTTTGGTGTGCTGTGAATCAGTGATAAGTCCTGGCTGCACCTGGATGCCTTGTGAGTAATGGCTGGGTCCTCCATACTCTTGCGAACACTGGATAAGTCTTTGATACTCATATGAGGAGGTGAGTCCTTGGATGTGCCGTGAGTAACTGATGCTTCTTCCATACCAGTGTGGGTGAGTGTTGAGTCCTTGAGAACACCACCATTCCCACTGTGAGTAGATGATGAGTTTTGGCCGCCTTTCTGAGAAAGTTCACGGTCTTCCTTTCCTTTATGATGAGTAGGTTCAGAGTCCTCCAAAACCTTTTGAGCACCTGATGAATTCGTAAAATCTTTGTGAGAACGTGCTAAGCCTTCAGTATCCTTGTGAGTAGGTACAGAAAGTGACAAGTCCTCTGTACCCTTGTGAGAACGTGCTGAGTCGTGGTTATCTTTATGGGCGGGCACAGAAAGTGATGCGTCGTTGTGAGTAAGGGCTGCCTCCCTAAGAGCAGCAGAGTCCACCTTGTGAGTCTCCATCGCCAGCCTGACCCTCTCAGTAGCTGTGCGTAGACTGTCAGGGTGAAGAAGCGGGTGCTGAGCCAACCCCCGGTACACACGCTCACTTGAATACTTGTTCTCAGCACCCTGTCATGTTAATAAAGCTAGGTCACAACGAGGCAGAAAACAAGTAATAATGTTACACCTTACTCCCATACAATATACATAAATAAAGGAAACTCCATACAAAAATATGATACCAGTAGATAACTCAAGAATTACACAAGCATATGAGACAGGCGCGCGCGCGCACACACACACACACACACACACACACACACACACACACACACACACACACACACACACACACACAAAAGCACGCATACAAGCATACACACAAGTACTCACACACAAGCATTCACACACACAGAAACACACAAACACAAAAGCATACACAAGAACACATACAAGTACATACACAAACACACATAAAAGCACACAAAGCACACACACACACACACACACACACACACACACACACACACACACACACACACACACACACACACACACCGCTCGCTGGTGCAGTGGTAACGTTCCCGCTTGCCAACTGGTGGACGGGAGTTCGCGCCTCGCTCAGGTTGCGAAAAGTTTCACTGACGAAGTGGGTGGTTACTGTCCCCCTGGAGCAAGGGGACGGGTGTGTGCGTGTGTGAAGGTCACAGCCTTGCCCTTAGATCGGACTATATGAGCTCTCAGCTCCCTTCCGGGAGGGTAAAAGCTGACAATCATGACCATCAAGTGATCCTGACTGACCCGGTGAAAAAAAAAAAAAATTACACACACACATACAAGGAGGAGGAAGGTGGTAAAACCATGTCATGACAAGTATATAAACAAGATGATAAAGTTGATGTACTCAAATGTGGATGGAATGGTATCTAAATTACTAGAGATGAATGATTATGTCAGAGAAAATGAACCACAAATAATATGCCTAACTGAAACAAAATTAACACCAAGGATATCCAATGACATACTAAACTTAGAGGAATACAATATATGGAGAAGAGGCAGAAATTTTAAAAAAGGAGGAGGAATTATAATATTAACTAAGAAAAATCTAAAAGTCAATGAAATAAAACTAGATATACCATCACAAGTAGAACTGATTTCAGTAGAGATCAACACATCTGAAGGGAAAGTAATTGTAGCCTATTTGTACATGCCACCCAGATCAAACACATGGGAAAGAGACGAATATGAGGACCTGGCAGAGAGTACAATTCAGAGTTTAAGATCATTACTACATAAAATGGAAGAGAAATTGGAAAGAATTACACTAACTGGATATTTTAATACAAATATAAATTGGAATACTCTAGATATAATTAGCCAAGAAAGCTGTTGGGACCAAAAGCTCCTGGATCTCGTGCAAGAGTTTTTCCTAACGCAACATGTGAGGGAAACTACCAGAAAAAGAGGACTCGATGTACCTTCAGTGCTAGATCTAATATATATTAAACTGTCAATGATACTGACGGTTTAATATATCACCCTCCACTCGGCAAAAGCGATCATGCAGTACTAAATTACGACTTCAGGATAGCATATGACATAGTAAACAGCAATGAAAGTTACAAAAAGAGCCTAAACTATAAAAAGGGAAATTATCAAGACCTAAAGAAGTATTTCTTAGAAGTTGATTGGGAAAATGAGCTTAGAGGACAAGATTTAAATGCTGTATATAAAAAATTCTGTGAATTTTATGAAATAGGAGTCCAGAAGTACATCCCACTGCACAAAGAAGCAGATAAGAAAATACAGAAATGGTTCAATACAGAATGTAAAAAATCAAAAGAAAGAAGAGATTTGTTGTGGAATAGATACAGAAGACACAATAGTGAAAGGGCATCTAATAATTACAAACAGGCAAGAAACGATTATACAAGAATAAGGAGGGAAGCCCAAAAACAGTTTGAGGAGGATATAATAAATAAAAGTAGTGATCAACCAAAGCTGTTTTACAGCTATATCAGAAGCAAAACCAAAGTAGAAGATATAATACAATCCATTACGGACGAGGGAATCACTTATACGCAAGAGAAAGATATTTGTGAAGCACTAAATAAGAATTTGCAATTAGTTTTTACAGAAGGAAAAATTTTGAGAGGGACTATGTGGAACATGCATGTCCACACATACTACCAGATATACAAATAGCAGAAAAAGTAATACAGGAGGAGTTAAGTAAATTAGACAGAGGAAAAGCAAGTGGTCCTGATGAAATTTCATTTTGGGTACCACCAGAATGTGCAAAGGAGTTAAGTAAACCATTATTTTTAATTTTCAAGAAATCCTTGAGTCAAGGTAAACTACCTGATATTTGGAAAAAAGCAAATATTGTCCCCTTATTCAAGAAAGGAAATAGACAAAATCCACTCAACTACCGACCAGTATCACTGACCAGTGTTGTAAGCAAGGTATTAGAAACGCTTATAAGAAAATCTTGGGTAAATCATCAAGAAGAACACAGTATGATAACAGAAAGACAGTTCGGTTTCAGAAAAGGAAAAATCATGTGTTACTAATCTGTTGAGCTACTATGACAGAGTAACAAACACAATACAGAAAAGAGAAGGATGGGTGGACAGTATCTATTTAGATTTCAAGAAAGCTTTTGACACAGTACCACACCAAAGACTTTTATGGAAGCTGTACCATCAAGGAGGAATTCGAGGCAAACTGTTTTGCTGGATGCAAGATTTTCTCATAAAAAGAGAAATGAGAACAGTACTAAGAGGAAACTACTCATCATGGAAAGAAGTGACTAGTGGAGTACCACAGGGTTCAGTGCTGGCACCAATCATGTTTCTAGTGTACATAAATGATATAAACAGTAACACTGGAAATGAGAGCTATCTGAATATGTTTGCAGATGATGCAAAAATACAAAGGAGAATTACTAGCACAGACTCTTGTAGGGAGCTACAAGAAGAATTAAATAAACTTCATGAATGAAGTAATACATGGCAAATGGAATTCAATGTGGACAAGTGTCATGTAATCAAGTTTGGTAAAAGTGGAAAAAGACCTGATTGGGATTATAAGTTAGGAAATAAAACCCTATACACATCAGAAAGAGAGAAGGACCTAGGTGTGATTATCAATAACAGACTATCTCTGGCTGACCACATCAGCGAAAAGGTACGGAACATGTATACACTGCTTGCAAATATGAGAATAGCATTCACATACATAAATGAAGACATGCTAAGAAGGATAATAACATGATTCATTAGACCAACCCTGGAATATGCATCAGTAGTCTGGAGTCCTCATTTCAAAAAACACATAGATAAGATTGAAAAAGTTCAAAGGGCCGCTACAAGATGGATACCAAGCTTAAGGGACCTAAGCTACGAAGAAAGACTAAATAAACTGAATCTACCAACACTACAGGAGAGAAGGAAAAGAGGTGACATGATAATGCTATATAAGTGCATATCAGGAAAGGAGAAAATAGACATAAATGATTACTTAACATAAGGAGAAGCATCAGCAAGAGGACACTGCAAAAAACTGCATAAGAAGAGAGGTGATAAAGACGTAAGGAAATTCAGTTTCCCAAACAGAGCAATTGATCAATGGAATGCACTACCGAATGAAATAGTGTGTGCCAAAACAATTCACAAATTTAAGGATATGTACGATAAATATGGTTTAAGACACGGGACAGTACGAGCTTGACTCATTCCTGTAAAGATACAATTAGGTAAGAACAATTAGGTAAGAAGACACACACACACACACACACACACACACACACACACACACACACACACACACACAAAGATATAAGCACACACACAAACATACAAGCACAAACACACACACACACACACACACACACACACAAGTATACACAAAAAACAAAAACGCACAAGAACACACACACACACACACACACACACACACACACACACACACACACACACACACACACACACACACTTAAAGAGAACAGTTAACTCTCACGCTCGGGATAAATCTAGTATTCTGTTCCATTCAGCGCCAGGCGATTGCATTCAGCTGAGTGTTTCATAGCAGCCTAAAAGCGCTGATACTGCCACCACTAACCCTCTCATGGCCGTGGCAGCTCTAGATTCACACTTCAGCTACATACAGAAGACGTTTATTGACGTGAGTGAGTCATAAGAGCGTGAGTGTCAACATCGGAGTGTCCAGCGTAAATGGGCCGTAACGCCAGTCTTTCGTCATTCAAGCCTTCAAATTTTTCGCTCCGTTTAACAGGGCCAAGCCAGACAGGTCAGTGTGAATAGACGGGTCAACTCATCATTGTGGTGTTTGCCACCCACTGTAATCATTGCTAACTTATGATCTGTATGACTGACTGATGAATTATTATGATATCATGTGCAGTTAAACCAGTCATACACATTACTGCAGCTACATGGTCCCAGACATTTCAAAGTAATCCATTTACAAATTTCAAATACAAGAGCTTGGCGATTCTAAACATTAATAGAATATCAACGTATTTTTTAATCATCCACATAAATATTAAATTATTCCAGCATTCTACAGTATTTGTATCTCCAAGACATATTCTTTTCAGAGGGTGGCCGAAAGCTAGAAGTAACCCTTTCTCATGCTGACGAAGTACAAACGGGGAAAGGATGTCTGTAGCAAGTGATGCATATAAAAGTAATGTGTTGCAATGACTATGTTTGTCTAGTGGTACACCGACACGGCCCGAATATAATATGCAAGCACATGGGAGAACAAACTTCTGTACAGACAGAACGAAACAAATTAATCACTGTTCTGGCCGGGTTTCAATCTCGTGCCCTGCATAGTGCAAGGGCGCGACGGTACCACTAAAGAAAAAGAGGTACCCCACTTCCCTACTAGGCAACGTAGTTTGTTTTTATTACATCTCGTTACTCTAATAACACCCACTTTAAATGTCAGCCATGAATCTGGTTCAAACCCTAGACTGGGCTGACACAGACTGAAGGCATTCTCGCTACTGATTGAGTGACCACAACCCACGTGTAATAAGTACGTGAGAAATTAGTTATATTTATTCTGTTGGACAGTTTTATTCAGAGCCGAGATAACTTCCTTTTCTTTGGAGGTTAAAAAAATCTCATGTAACTTCTTTTATGGCTTGTTTGGACTAAGAGGTGGAGTAACAAGTTTAGATGATTTGAACTGTTCATCATCTAATCCAGTGTTTCCCCATGAGCAGCTCAATCCGAATGGAGCGCCTTAATTACCCACTAAACCACCAGGCGCCAGAGTTTGGTTGTATGGTTACCACCCAGCGTAGTAAATGGTTTCCTGGTGTACAGGAAACCATTTGGCTTGACTCTCACTGTAGAGTCACCCGTGGACAGAAGGAAGAGGAAAGAATGAAGGAAAGAAAGAAAAGAGGAAGGAAGGAATGAAGGAAGGAAGAGAGGAAAGGGCAGCACTACATCAAGTGAGTGGATGGAGAGCGCCCCCACCAACCACTAATTTGAATAAGAAGATCAATGTCCAGTACGTTTCCCCCCCCCCCCACTGTTTTGACAGTCCAGATTTTCTCCTTTCCTGTTCCAGTGCCCCTCCCACCCCATGCTGTAGTGTGAAACAGGACTAAGATAATGACTGATAATGATTAATGACACAAATCTACTCAGCTCAGAGGCAGGTTCCATCCACTAAGGGTTAAAGAAGCCATACAAAGCACAGGAGTCTGTGGGTGGCAGACACAGCAAATTAACAGAATTTGTAGGGTTTCTTGGTGAAATCCACCACACCAGAGCACTCTCACCTTGAATGGTTGGTTTCTACGGGTGGCCAGAGCTTCCAGTAGGTGTAGACTGGTGGACAAGATTGCTTCCCCGCTTAAACTGCAGAAAAACAAACTGTATTACCCTTGGACGCGTGCGGGCATTTAAGGAAAAGTTTTATTATGGTCATTCGTTAGTCAAGTACACGGCATCACAGCGTCATTTTTAGGGCATTGCATTATCTTCCCCTTAGACAGGAATATTCCAGAATCCCACAACACAGTAACTCTCCCTTCTCAGTCACAACTCCTGGGTACTTTGCCTAGGTTCTTGTGCGGCAGGTGGTAGATAGACTATTATTGCTATATACACCAGCTTCAGCAGTGCGAGGGGCAGGGAGAGACTGGCGGTAATCTTGTGGGAGGAGCAAGTGAGTAATGAGAGACAGACTGACCAGGTCGTGTCTTATTCTTTTCCTTCAAGGAAATTTTTTTTCGGCAGTCACCACCGGGAAACAAGTCTCTTCTTGTCACCAGTATATTCCCTTGGATTTTTTTTTTTTTTTTGGGGGGGGGGGGAATGTACCCCAACTAGACTCGGTCTCCGAACCTTTCGACCAGTATTTAACGACGCTGTGAGCTAGATGAAGTCGAATACTATAATGTACACACACTCAAAAAAGTATCGTTACACCTTCTGCGCTATACAAACTGACACCACGAATGAAACGTATGATAACATCCTTCCCTCAACCCTACCGAGACAGCTGGACTGTTCACTACGAAACTCATTGGACTCCCCTGTAATGATAAGTTTTTGAGTGTATGTACGTTAATGAAGACATGCCTTCTCAACTGAGTGTTATTCCAGTACAGAACTACGGTCATTCATTAGTCAAGTGTTCACAGTATCACAAGTGACATATTGGGACACTGCCCAAGCAAATGAACCGTCCTATAAGGTCGTGGTCTTGTGGATTTAGGAGACTCCCTAGCACCCCTTCCTTGAAATTTATTTTGCATATTACAGCATAACTTTTAAGTTACTTACGTCCTCATAAAGTAGCTATTACTTAACCAGCCACAATTATATGATTTACTTGAAATAGTCTGGTATGAGTAGCGTGATGGCAGAATGGATGGCACTGTCGCCGGGGACGGTGATGGCAGCGGCAGTGGGTCTGATGGCAACGATGGCGGCATGGAGGGCACCAGCAGCCAGGAGGGACGGCCGGGTGACCAGCGTCCAGTCCTCCACCAGGGACACATCTAGAGCCATACCAGCACACCACACCACCTACAACACCAGTGAAAAACAACCGTTAATATTTGAAAATAACCGAAGCATCGAATTCCTACGAAAACAATAGTAGGAATCATTACTTTGGACACTTCTAAACGAACTTTCATGTATAACATTTTTTTTTTTTAATTTCAAATAATCGATGTATGGGTAGAGGCGATGTGCTTGTGTGTTTCGGTGGCACATTATGGTCCCTTGCTCTTCAAATTTCAACCAGTCAGTGTCCCGGAAGTGGGTCGATCTCTCATGTTCAGATCTTGCCAGTTTCAAGATGGCGTCGCTGTGTGCTATAGGTGTACGTGGCTGACAATTAGTTTTCAATGGCTAACTTCACAGAAACAGAGCTAAATCTGTTGACTTCTTTCGTTCTTATGACGCTTGACTGAAAAAAAAAAAAACATGTTCTATATAAAAACTATGTAAATTGCAGAAGGCCCATCGGCGGTACTGTGAGCGAAGTACACAGGTTCCTTGTGTGTGTGTGTGTGTGTGTGTGTGTGTGTGTGTGTGTGTGTGTGTGTGTGTGTGCGTGTGCGTGTGCATAGATATACATACACGTATTTATAAATGCAATAGTGCTTGTCTGCAAAAATATGCAGTAATAATCAATATCCTTTCCATTCGCAAACTGTTTGCAAATACCATTACCTATGTTTCCATTTCATTATTGATCCCACAATGTCCAATTTTGACCAAAAACTCGGAAATATTATTTCTGAAAAATTTTGCGTATCGCTATTTCCGATAATTTCGCGCCGTTGTGTAGCCCGCGATGGTATTTTTCTGACACTCCCTGGACTTACTCCGACCTAATGCAAAAAGAAATAGGTCGATATCCATTACCGTTCTCGTAAAAGAAACGAACAAACTCACAGACAGGCATCTTCGCGTGTCACGATTTCCGACAATTTCGCGCCGTCGCATTGAGCGCGATCGCCATTTTTTCTATTTTTTGACACTGCCTGGACTTGGCCCGACCTAATGCAAAAAGAATTAGGCCGATATCTGTTACCCTTCTTGCGAAAGAAACGAACAAACACAGACACACGCATACACAGCTTGTCTTTATTTAGATGGGTAAAAACAGACACACGCACGTGCGTGTGTGTGTGTATGTGTGTGTGTGTGTGTGTGTGTGTGTGTGTGTGTGTGTGTGTGTGTGTGTGTGTGTGTGTTTTAGTGAATTTCTATAACCAGTGATTTCATGAAATCCCTGCTCAATTCAGGAAAAAGGCTCTGTATTTTGTTTCTGTTGGTTTGAAGAACCCTTTAACAGAGTCCCTAGGGAGGTGACGAAGTTGGTAATGACAAAGCATGGGATCGAAGAGTGGCTGGTTCGAGTGGTCATGGCTATGTATGTGGGTAATTGCGCCCAGGTGAGAGTGAATAGAAATCTGAGTGATGAGTTTTCCGTGAATGATGGCGTACATCAGGGGTCTGTCTTGAGCCCCTTCCTGTTTCTCATAGTGCTTGAAGCTCTCTCATGTGATTTCAGGGACGAATTCGCATGAGACATGTTGTATGCTGATGGCTTTTTGTTGACTGCAAGGAATGAAAGGGGGGCGGTGGAAAGATTTGGGAACTGAGAAACGGAATGGGGCAAAAGGGTTTGAGAGTAAATGCGGATAAAAGAAGTGATGATATCTTGGCCTGGTGGCGATACTGTCAAAGCTGAGGGAGAGTGGCCATGTGCGGTTTGCCATAGGGATATGGGACGTAACTGCATCTTGTGCAGCAATTGTGATAAGAGTATGAATATGAGATGTAGTGGTATTAGAGGTAGACTGATAGATAAGGCTGATTACATGTGTGCTGTGCGTCGAGGAGAACATGTAGAGATTGTCAGGCATGAAAGGACTGATCTTGCTGGTGAGTCTGGATTGTGTGGAACAGTTTTGTTATTTGGGGGACATGTTGTGTGCTGGAGGTGGGGCTGGAAATAGCTCTGTGCCTAGGGTAAGGAGTGGTTGGAGGGAGCTGTTGTCTTTTGGCACTGAGAGGGCTCTCCCTCCGTGCTTAGGGATCTTTGTATGCGACATGTATTAAGAGTGTAATGTTGTATGGTAGCGAGACCCAGGCAGTAAAGGAAGAGGATATTCGTAAGCTCAAACGCTCAAACATGACAATGGAGTGTAGTGGATCACTGAGTGCGAGGCCTGGAGGGACTGGGATTATGACTGAAGATCTGAAAGGAAGGATGAGACTGAAGTGTGTTGGTGTTGTGATGTGGAGGGGTAGATTGAGATGGTATGGGAATGTTGAGAGGATGAAGGAAGACAGGTGGGTGCAGAAGGTGAGAAGTGTGAAGGTCGGGGCTAGGGTTGCAAGATGCAGACTGAAAAAGATCTGGGACGAAGTCATAGAGTGTGACTTCATGGATAAGGGACTGAATAGGGAGGCTGCCAGAGATTGAGCAGCGTGGACAGGCGCCATTAGGTGACCAAGGCCAACACCTGCAAGCATGTTGGAGATTTCATAAACGATACGATACGATAGTTACTAAAATGGTGTCCTTGATGGCCAAGATTAAAACTAATTAGAAATAATCAACACAGTGAAAACATGGTAGCCAATTACCGTAGATTTACTTTAATTTGTAATTCTGTCATTACAGTATTAGCCAAAATGAGTCGGACGGGTGGACGGATTGGTGGGGCAGGCAAAGCGGATGGGGCGGGTGGGTAGAGTTGTTGGGTGGGTGGCTGTGTAGGTAGTGGGAAAATAGGTCCATCGTAGGAATATATGCGTGACATATATCCCTGAGGAAATAGGCCGATAGGTAAAAAGGAACCACGGGGTTCTCACCTACAGGAGAAGTAGCCATGAGGGTCCCAGGAAATGCCATTATGCATAATCATAGCGTTTGACCCGGACAATGCTAGGTAATGCTCTGATATTTATCTGCCAACAGTATATACCTAGGCTGCTTCCCACAAAGAAAGGGAGGTAGCTGAGACAGGAAGACACTCCCAATTTACTCATCCACGCAGACCTGGAGTGGTATCATCTTCGTCGTACGTCTACCCCCCAGAGGCTGTCGAAGAGAAGAGGAGGACAGCATGGGGGCCAAATCACTGCAAACCTCCCCGGCCCCTCACGGGGCTCGATTACCTGGAAGTGGCCTCGGTCGCCCGGCCAAGTACCAAATCTCCCAACACAAGACACACAACACCGTTTTTTCTACACCAAGAAATGACTCCCCGGCTGTCATTTCTCGACGGCTTCTTCTAGCCGGGGACATTGAGAGCAATCCAGGACCCACCAACAAATACATATGTCCAACATGCTCAAAACCTATCACG
The DNA here is from genome assembly GCF_032717465.1 of Coenobita brevimanus. Taxonomy (NCBI): domain Eukaryota; kingdom Metazoa; phylum Arthropoda; class Malacostraca; order Decapoda; family Coenobitidae; genus Coenobita; species Coenobita brevimanus. Next base: position 26,106,771 of record NC_137063.1, on the reverse strand, counting down.
TCGAGCCGACAGACAAAAGGTTCAGTTCAGTGCAGCTCCTGCAAGAACAGGACCCATTATGCCTGCACAACACTTGCATCCAGAAAACATTACACAAACACCTGGACCTGCTCCTTATGCTCCATCCCCCCACCCATCAACCCCCCTTCCAATCCTTCTCCTAGTTCCTTCACACCTCCACAGCCAAACCCACTGACCTTCCCACACCATCCAGTCCTCCAACCCCTCCCATTCCAACCCATCCTAATCTACCTCAACTCTTACCTCCATCACAACCTCCTCCTACCCCTTCCCCTCCACCCACACCACCTCCCCCCCGTGCTGCAGCAGCCAACACACATCGCACACACAACATAAACATCCTTCAGTTAAACATAGATGGCATAAACACCAAAAAACATGAACTCACACAATTCATCAAACAACAGAACATACACATTGCCATCTTACAAGAAACAAAACTACACAGAGCACAGAAAACACCGACATTTCATAACTTCACCACCATTCGACAAGACCTGGCCGACGGCGGTGGCGGTGGACTCATCACCCTGGAACACAAATCCATCAACTTTGCAGATACCAGTGCACACACAAAGTCCCTTCTCCTCCCACGTGACACCACAACAGAAATACAATCAATTAAAATACGCCCTGGCAACAAATCACACAACAATCGCTAACACATACATTCCCCCCAAATCGTCCCCCACAGTACCACACAATTACTCTCCACAGATACACCACTTCACTAACATACCCAACATCATAGTCCAGGGGCTTATGTAATCCCGTGGTATTTTAAATGAAGGGAAGGAGTGACTACCTGGAATACATTGCTAATATGGTCTACTACCTCGCACTACCAGGTGTTTTGGCTGAATTTGTGGCACAAGGCCTGTGTGACGTCATTAGCCCAAGATGGCCGCCGCTAAGGAGATGAGCTCAGATTTTCATCAATAACTCGTTTCAGAGTGGTCCTATGAAAATTTTTCATTGTAGTAATTTGTTCAGAATAAAAAATTGAACAAAAAAGTACAGAAGCTATATTTTCGTATCTCTCATACTTTACAAGATATAAACAATTATTTTGGTTGTCCACAGTACAAATTTCATCTGTTGTTGCATTTCCATTAATAGCTAAGTCCAGAGTTATCATATGAAAAATGTGTTTAGAAAATAGTTTGCTCACCATAAAAAAAAAAAAAAGGAACATAACCCATAAAGAGCAATTTTCCATAATTTTTTCCTATTGTTTATAAAATTCAAATTCCATAAATTTATCACGAAAAGAGGGTCTAATTTGGATGATGGCAGCAGTCCTACCACTGAGCAGTAATCCAAATGTCATAGAAGAGGTGTTCACAGATACAAGGTCTAATGCACCCCATGAAGCCAAAAGTGATGAACACACCAAATCAGCCTCTGAATCAGTCAAGACTGTCCCAACTTGGTCAGCTTATAATTCAATCATGAATGAAGCAACAAAAGAAACTAGAGTTTGTGTGTTACCACTCATAGAAAGTAGCCCAACAAACACAAGCACACAACTCACATTCATGAAAAAGCTGGAAAACATTACATCACATATCACTCCTGAGGCTAAAACAGTTGTTTCTTTGGACCTAGGCTTATACAGGCCTGTGCTGAAGCTAGCTATGACCAAAAAAAGAACTGTCAAAGAACTGGATTCTTACGCCAGGTGAACTACACATAATAATGGCGATGCTTCGAGCTACAGGTTCATTTTTGGACGGAACAGGGCTTGATTCTACCCTAACCTTACTGTATGATGGCAACACTGTATTTCAAATACTAGCAGGGAAATGTGTAAGAAGAGCCATTGAAGCACATATAACACTGAGACTTGCCCTTTTCAAATGCTACATTGATGAGTTTTACAAACTGCATCCTGAAATCAAAGAAAGGTTGGAACCTGAGCTTGAAAAGGTAGTTCATATTTTGCAAGGAAATGAGTCCAAAGAAGTGAAATCTACACACAATGATACTGTAAAGATCCTGACAGATTTGAATGTGCTGGCAAAAATGGAAACATTTGAGACTAAAGAATCAGGGGAAAAACGAACATTCAGAGTGACTCTTCAGTATGTGCATATGGTGGATACAATGCTTATGTTCATTAGATCTGTTCGGACTGCAAACTGGGAGTTACATCTGGCAGCATTGGAAGAGTTTGTGAAGCATTTTTTTGCCCCTGATTTGACGAACTACTCAAGTATGATAGCTTGGTACATATCAGATATGAAACAGCTAGAAAGCAAACAGCCAGACCTGTGGAATGAGTTCAAGAAAGGAAACTGGGTAGTTCACAAAACGAGAGTGCCTTTTTGTGCTTTAGGTTCAAATGAAGCTCTTGAACAGGAAAACAGGGCAATGAAAGTACTTGGTGGGTTGGTGAATATAACACAAAAGAAACAGGCTCTGATGCGATTCTTTCTGACCTCTCCTGAGTTGGCAAGGCTTGCTTCAGAAGCAAAGAATATGTTTGGGATCACAGATTATGAACGGTCAAAACATCATGACCTAACAGGATCCAAAGAGAAACGCCAACAGCAAGATGTAGCCCGCTTGTACACTAGTCTCACCACATCTACTAATCCAGTGACATATGATGGAAATGAACTCATCAATATTCATACAAAGTGTGTTTTTGATAAAGTAATTGAAAGAGACACATCAGAAATTACAAAAAAAGATGTGAACTGTACAACAACTTCAAGGGAAATCGGATCAAATCAGACAGCTGCAGCTTGTGAACACCCATGAAAAAAAGAAAGACTTCATCTCTGTAAAAATTCACGCAACTGTGAAGACAAAAGTGTCAGACACCACTGTCCAGATGAAGGCAGATCGTGAACTTTTCACACGCCTGCTAATTGCATCGAGAAGTCGCATTGACATAGATCTAAATGAATTCCTTAGTAAGTATGAGTTCACTGCAGTGCCTCTGTCAATGTTTAACTTAGATGGAACAATGATTTTACTTACAAACAAGAGCAATTTAATGAAGATTCTGGAAGAGCAACTCTTAGTGTACCCTAAAGATCTGACAGAGACTTCCTCAGTTGGTACTGTGGATGAACCATGTGTGCCACAGCAGACCAGTTCTAGATCATGTGCTGTCGCTGTCCTTGATGGAATGGCAGTTACAAAAACTGAAAAAAACATCAGACGTGAAGACATGCCATGACTTAGCAACTGAATTTTGCAACAAGCTGAAACCCACTTTGTTGAAATATGATGAAACTCACTTAGTCTTTGTTACCTACCTTGAAAATTCACTCAAGAACTCCATGCGAAGGAAAAGAGCTGGAAAAACAACACCTATTGAGTTCAGAATAACTGACAGCACTAATATCACAAACATTAGCATGAAAACCCTTCTATCTCATTCTAAAACGAAAGATGAGTTAACAGAATATCTCTCAGATAAAGCAATAATTTTTGCGAAGACGATGAAAAGAAGTCTGGTGGCTAGTTGGAGAAATGAAGCAAAATCAGCAGATGGAAAGGATGTGACAGATCTGCAGAGTACCCATGAGGAGGCTAATACAAAATTAATTCTTCACTGCCTTTATGCCTCACACTATGATGGTACTACCCTCCATATTTTTTCACCTGACACCGATGTGTTTGTACTTTCACTCCGGTGGTCAGAATTTTTCCCATCTGACACGATGTTTGTGACAGGTGTTGGACCAAACAGAAGAATGACAGATGTCAACGGTATGCGTTCCTACTTGGGTTCAGAAAAGGTGAAGGCATTATTAGGTCTTCATGCTCTGTCAGGCTGTGATGTTACTGGGTGTTTGGCAAGAAAAGGAAAAGCATCTTTCTGGAAAGCCTTCCAGACTTCAGATGCAGATGTCCTAGCTTCCCTGGGAAGACTTGGGTGCCAAGAAAAATTTACGAAGGATGATGGACGGTTGATTGAGAAGTTCATTTGTCAAGTTTACATACCAGGAACAAAGATTGCAAACATCGGTGAACTCCGATGGTATATGTTCACCAAAAAAGACACAGAGTGCAAACCTTCCCCCAACAAGAGCAGCTTTAGCACCTTACATTTTAAGAGCCCATTACCAGGTGATGGAATGGAAACGTGCTGATCAACCTCACCCAAATTTGCCAGACCCATCACATTTTGGATGGGAGATGACGAAGCACAATTACACCCCTGTTAGATGTCTCCTTCCTTGTGCACCAGAATCAGTCCTTCTGCTAGTGAGATGTTCATGTCTAAAGGGGCAATGTACTGTGCATTGCAAATGTCGAAACCAGTCACTGAGATGTACAGAACTGTGTAGGTGTGGTAGTGATAAAAAATTGTGTAACAACAGTGAAAGTGAAGATGAAGATGAAACTCACCTATGTGACTCTGATGATGAGTTTTAAAACATTAAGGTTTTCTTTATATTCCATGATTTTGTTTCAGTTTAATACTCAGTATATTCCATTGTGCATTGGAAATCCTTATGTTTAATATTTCAACAATTGAGAGTGTGTGCTATGCAGTTTATAATATAAATGTTTATATCTTGTCAAAGATAGGATATGAAAAATTTGATCATAATTTGTTTTGTTCCTTTTTTTTTATGCTGAACAAACTATTTTCTATTCACATTTTTCATATGATAACTCTGGACTTAGCTATTGATAAATGCAACAACAGATGAAATATGTATTGTGGAAAACCAAAATAATTGCTTATATCTTGTAAAGTATGAGAAATACGAAAATATAGCTTCTGTGCTTTTTTGTTCATTTTTTTATTCTGAACAAATTACTACATGAAAATTTTTCATAGGACCTCTCTGAAACGAGTTATTGACGAAAATCTGAGAGCATCTCCTTAGACGTGGCCATCTTGGACTAATGACGTCACACAGGCCATGTGCCACAAATTCAGCCAAAACACCTGGTAGTGCGAGGTAGTAGACCATATTAGCAATGTATTCCAGGTAGTCATTCCTTCCCTTCATTTAAAATCTCACGGAGTGCGATTTTGTTACACATGCCCCTGGACTATCATCCTGGGTGGTAATTTCAACGCCAAGTCGTCGGCCTGGCATGTCAACAACCCTGACACAGACAGAGGGCTGGTTCTACAATCCCAGACAGACCACCTTTTCATACTAAACAGTCTAGACCAACATACCCATATCCTACACCAAGCCCTCTTTCTCCCATCATCTCCAGACATCACCTTCTGCTCCCCAAACCTTGCCCCCGCTACATCATGGAGAGTGGTCAAAACCCTAGGTTCTGATCACCTCCCAGTCATCATCACTACCAAAACCAGAATCACCCCAGCTGGCCACAAACACACATACATTAATTATAAGAGAGCCAACTGGGAGGCCTTTGTAACTGAAACAGAACAACATCTCGAAACACTAAACAGTACACCCATCACAAACATCAACACCGCTGTGCACACTTTCAATGCAATTATACAAAACGCAGACAAAAGACACATCCCTAGAGGCAACAGAAAGAGACACAACCCCAACTTCACACCAGAAATTCAAGGCCTCATCAGACAACGGGACACACTATGACACTCCCCAACGCCCCATACACAAGACACCGTACAACAAATACAAGAACTCAACACTCAAATAAACAATAAAATATCAGAACAGCAAACACTAAACTGGAAAAATTACCTCCAAACACTTGACCACAAAACAATCATCAGCAAACTCTACAAAACACTAAACAGCATCACACTTTCCAACAGCAACACCACACAATCACACGCTGTCACCACAACAACAGACACCATACCCTCAAACGAACAACAATCAAACGCTCTTATCAATCACTTTTCACAAGTCAGCCATCTAAACCCCCATCCCGAAGACTGACGTATCATCCGACGTAAGAGACAGTTCCCCACAGACCCAGACTACGCACCTATCACTTACAACCAGACGAAGCACATCATTAACAACCTCAAGCACTCATCTGCCTGTGGACCAGAAAACATAAACAACATTCACCTTAAACACCTAGGACCACAAGGCATACAAGCACTCACCAACATATCAAACTACAGCTACTCACACAACATAATACCCAACATCTGGAAGCATGGCAATATCATTACTATCCCTAAACCCGACAAAGACCCCACGTTGCCCTCCTCACACCGCCCC
>NC_137063.1:25945589-26095589 GCF_032717465.1 Coenobita brevimanus | reverse complement strand
TAATATTTACTAGGCAAGAAAATGATATTGACAGTTTAATATATCGCCCTCCACTCGGCAAAAGCGATCATGCAGTACTAAATTATAACTTCAGGATAGCATATGACACAGGAAACAGCAATGACAGTTACAAAAAGAGCCTAAACTATAAAAAGGGAAATTATCAAGACCTAAAGAAGTATTTCTTAGAAGTTGATTGGGAAAATGAGCTTAGAGGGCAAGATTTAAATGCTGTATATAAAAAATTCTGTGAATTTTATGAAATAGGAGTCCAGAAGTACATCCCACAGCACAAAGAAGCAGATAAGAAAATACAGAAATGGTTCAATACAGAATGTAAAAAATCAAAAGAAAGAAGAGATTTGTTGTGGAATAGATACAGAAGACACAATAGTGAAAGGGCGTATAATAATTACAAACAGGCAAGAAACGATTATACAAGAATAAGGAGGAAAGCCCAAAAACAGTTTGAGGAGGATATAATATATAAAAGTAGTGATCAACCAAAGCTGTTTTACAGCTATATCAGAAACAAAACCAAAGTAAAAGATATAATACAATCCATTACGGACGAGGGAATCACTTATAAACAAGAGAAAGATATTTGTGAAGCACTAAATAAGAATTTCCAATTAGTTTTTACAGAAGAAAAAAATTTTGAGAGGGACTATGTGGAACATGCATGTCCACACATACTACCAGATATACAAATAGCAGAAAAAGTAATACAGGAGGAGTTAAGTAGATTAGACAGAGGAAAAGCAAGTGGTCCTGATGAAATTTCATGTTGGGTATTACGAGAATGTGCAAAGGAGTTAAGTAAACCATTCTTTTTAATTTTCAAGAAATCCTTGAGTCAAGGTAAACTACCTGATATTTGGAAAAAAGCAAATATTGTCCCCTTATTCAAGAAAGGAAATAGACAAAATCCACTTAATTACTGACCAGTATCAATGACCAGTGTTGTAAGCAAGGTATTAGATAAGTTTATAAGAAAAGCTTGGGTAAATCATCTAGAAGAACACAGTATGACAACAGAAAGATAGTTTGGTTTCAGAGGAGGAAAATCATGTGTTACTAATCTGTTGAGCTACTTATTTCAAACCTGTTATTTAAATGACAAATATCAGTTCGGTAAAACTGCTGTTGGGCAAGTCTTTAACTAATACCCGGTACCCATTATTTTGTATAACATTAATTTAGACCCCATTACAGTTAGGTAAAGTTGTTGCACTGTTTTATGGTAGAAGCTATTAGATGGATAATAAACTAATCTGACCTTACCTAACAAGGAGAGGAGAAAAAAACATTACCGATGATTGGAATATAGTTATATATCAATAGGCTTATATAATTATATAGCTATATTTACCTACATCTAGCCTAAGAAAAAAAAGCACTTTATATATGCGATGCAGTGCAATGGTAGTCAGAAGCTTAACCTATACGATATTGATTATGTATATACATATAGTGTCTATAGTTTCTTCCTTTGGTGTACTGTTTCTGCTTTCTTCAGCAATTCAGTTTTTTACCTATGTGTAAGTTATTTATACCATATTTTGCAAATTCCCCGGGAATTCATGCAGATTTTATGTTAATAGATGCATTAAAAACAGTAAAGTGGACATAATATTGAGTTTATTCAAGTGGGTTTTATTCAAAATCCAGGTGGACAAAAGGTGGGCCACCGACGTTGTTGCCAACCCGGATTTGTGTGTATTTACAGTGCAAGTAAAACAGTTATTTTCAGTTTGTACAGTGATAACTAATCTTTACACAGACAGTTATCCTAATATCTTATAAAATTTGCATCTGAACGCATCTATTCATTACTACGTTTTAGGCCTTAAATTCGGGAAGTGTAATTCTTAATGTTTATCATAATAGTAAATAATAATAACTGATATTAGTATTAACACTAATAATAAAAAATAAATAATAATGGCCATACATAAGCAAATATTAAATGTGTACGCATGAGAGGGGCAAGTGACGTCATCTGTCTCTCCTCCGGGCCTGTACCGGTATATCAAGACGACCATGGCTCAGTGCAGTCTACCTGGAGCAGCAGACACCAGGAGTACCAATATACATTTTCCCATTATGTGTGAGTCGTAAAAAGTACTGAATATTGCAATGTACCATAAAAACCATTCAATCCAACTGCATGTGTCAGAAAGCATTTAACGCAACTTCATGTGTTGGAAAAAACGTCGCAACGACCTGCCATAAAAATATTAGTAATTAGTTATCTATTTACTTACTGTCTAGCCATAATAAGGAAGCTTCGCCTTAACTATTTATGGTGTATAAAGTATGAAATTTTGGCAACATAAAAAAGTCTGTGACCTTTAAAAGCTGTTTAAGGGCATTCATATTTGGACCACGTACTTAGATTAACCTATGGTAGCTTGTGTAATAGCAACAAGATCTGAAGACAACGGTGTGGAAGAACGATGGGTACAAATTACATTTGTCTCAATAACTGGCTAACTGTATGCCTAACTGTAACTATATTCCTTTTACATGATACGAGGGACCACAGCTAATTTCTGTAAAGTTACAGCTGTACAGCTTTTGTGTTTTTCTCTAAAACGTGCGACCAAGACAACACTGAGCAGATTGAAATTCGGTGGTGGTGGTGAACTGCAAGGAAAGTAAGCTCCCAAATGTTGGGGTTAATGTACCACCACCAGATCAGAAGGAGGGAGCGGGACAGGATAATTAATTGGTGAGGAAGTGAATTTTAGTTGAAGGAATAGCCGTCAGGGCTTAACCCAACATGCATGGGCAGATTATTGGGGCAGTTCCTTGGACAGGGGACAACACAAACATACAAGAATAGTGAACAGACAAGGAAAGTAAGCTCCCAAACATTTCCCCGAAGCACGACACGCAACCGTCTTAAATTCGGTACTTTACACTTGGCTAAATGACAAACTATTTAGCCAAAATTTTCAGCAAACTTTTTATTATTGGATTTTCAACTCAGCTACTGTAGAGTCTGGAATATTTCAACTTCAAAAATGAAATTATTGCATACAAAATGAGTATCTGACCTTCAAAAATAGGTCATTTATATTTAGCACAGGAACTTGGGTTGCCATAGAGTACCTACAGTACTTGTATAATATCATCTGAGAAAAAAAGTATAAGAAAAATAATAATAATTACGAAACCAATAAGCTTCGCCATTTATATGACGAAGCTTAATATTAATGATGATGATGATAATAATAATAATGATAATAATAATGACGTTCCATAATCTGCAGAACTTTCTTTGCCATTACACGCTTTCAATAAAACCTGATGCACCGTAAACAACACTGCCAACATCCGTACCATGTGATCGTTGAGGCAGCAAGTGAGATGGAGGAAGTAGTTGAGGAAGAATGTGGGGTCGACGAAATTGAGATCGAAATCCAACACACAGAGCACCTGCCTCTCCAGGGATAGGAACTCCTCCAGGCTGTACGAGTTGAGGGTTAGCTGGAGCAGCTCTGAAGGCTGGGCAATAAGAAACATATAAAAAATACAGTAATTTCTCATTAAATAACGCCTCAAAATTTCACATTTCACCATTTAACTATATATACTGTAAATTAAAGAACTAGCAAATCGAATCTAAACACGGGTTTTTGATGAAGGGCTTCCATAATTTTACTGTGAAAGATCTTGAAAAAGACAACATATAACGATGACTTACTGCATATGGAAAAATATCGCATACCACTGTTACCCGTCCGCAAGATCCTAGTTTCACTTTCGCGGATCGACAAATCGTTGAAGTGATATTCCACTTGAGGCCACGTTCCCGGACAAACTTAGGGTACGTTCAGGTCCCATCCTTGAACGTGAATTACAGGGATGAATTTGAGCAAAGAATTTTTAGTTTAAGTGCAAGTTATTCATCAGTATTGATAAATCAGCATGTACTTAAAACAAAATTTTTCATCATATCCAAAAAGCGTTGTAATATGCCAAAGTTGTCCAAACAGCAGTGTCTGGTACCCTAGTGTTTTTAAAATGACTCATGAGGTCGATATTTATTTATTTTGTCTTGGCAGTCATATCTTGTGATACGTAGGGATTTAATCCCCGAGCTAGGCAACTGTGGCCATATAGCCCCGCTAGGTTATAGGAGCGCGCTACCACTCCCGGCACGGCAGTCCCGGGCGAGGCTCGAACTCGCAATCCCCCGATCACGACTCCGATGCTCTACCACTGAGCCACCGTGCCCCTCTGTGATACGTAGGGCAAAACTGAGTGTCCAGTGATGCAATGGTGCACTGTGTCTCAGCAAGGATAAACAAAGCTCTCTGACATGGCCTTTACAGCGTCTGAAATTGGCTCGTTTGACGTCATACAGGTGACTTAGGCTTTCGAATGCGAGTTGCTAAGTACTTTATTTTCATTTATTGTGGACGGCTCAGGAAAAAATAATTATTTTCACTTGGCACGAAGTGTTAAGCAACAATACTTTATCCTATATGAAATTCAAGAAGCAGTTGTGTGCGGTATTTATGGGTTTGGTGAAAGCATATGACAGGGTTATTAATATATGGAGTAGATGGGAAGTTGCTGAATGCTGTGAAGAGTATATATGGGGGTGGTAAGGCTGCAGTGCGTGTGGATAGTGAACTGAGTGAATTTTCCTACTTGAAGGTTGGTTTGAAACAGGGATGTGTCATGTCTCCGTGGTTGTTCAATCTGTATATGGATGGGGTTATAAAAGAGATACAAGGTACAGCAGTGGATGTTGGAGTGGCCCCAATGAGGGAGGGCAGTGTTTAGAAACTCATGTACTGTTGTCTGCTGATGATACTGTGTGAAGATGAAGGGGAGCTGCAAGGCTTGGTGGATGAGTTTGGGACAGTGTGAAAGAAACAGAATCTAAAGGTGAATGTAGGGATGAGTAAAGTTATGGTCTTCGAGAGAAGTGAAGTCAGTGAATGTACAGTGAGGTTGGATGAGGAGGAAAAGGAAAATGTGAGTACGTTTAAGTACTTGGGTAGTGTGATGAGTAAGGATGGAAGTTTGGCAGGTGAAGTGCTTGAAAGGGTACAACAAGGAACAAAGGTTGCTGGTTCGTTGATAGCAGTGATAAGAAACAGGGAAGTGAGCATGGAAGAGAAAAAGTTACTACATGACAGTACTGTATTGTGATACCATCTCTGACGGGTACAAGTGGAGCTTGGACCTTGTTGGAGGGTCAGAAGTCAAGAGTGAGAGCAGTGGAAATGAGTTATTTAAGAGCCTGTGGAATCACATGGAGAGACAGACTGACAAATGAGGATATGAAGGATCATTGTGATGTAGAAATGGATGTGATACGAAGCGTTAGGAGAAACACACTGAGGTGGTTTGGCCATGTGGAGAGGATGGAGAGTGAGAAAGTGATAAGGAGAGTGTATGTGAGTGGAGGGGGGGAGAGGGAGAAGGAGGCCAAGGATGAGAAGGAGGAATGGAGTGAAGAGGTATATGAGAGAGGTGGGTGTGAGCTGGGAGCAGGGCAATGAAATGACGGGGGACAGGGCGACATGGAGGCTATTTGTTTGTGGCCACCCCTTACGGGATTAAGGCGTCTGGCAATAGATAGACAGATAGATTTTCATCTCAACAAGTGATCTTTAAGCATGGTTTCTTTTTGCAGGAAGGGGAAGTAAAAGAAGGTACAGTCTTCCCTTTTCTTTTTCTAAAAAAGTAAAAAAATAAAAAATGATTTTTTTTGTAAGTTATGTTTTTTGCATGAAGAACAAAGAAAGGCGCGTGCAGGATCTCCCTATTTTTTTATCTTCCTGCAAAAACAACCTAAATTACGATAGGAAACTGACCATAAATATGAATGTGCAACCCTTCCATGCTTTGTACTAGGGTTAATTTAATGTGAATGGGTTTCTGAACTTTAAGGGGGGGAAAAAAGTGCATTAGACAGCAAAATACAGAACTGTCACATCACAGTGCCGTGTGTAGCACAAATGGAATAAATACAGACCTACCCACATTCAGATCTTTACAATGGTTAGTCAACGTTTACTGGATTTTATACGTCGCAGCCAGAAGACTACTTTCATTTTAAATTGAAATCAAATGAATTCATCTTAACTGCATGAACATACGTTGAACCGTAGTGCATGGTCAGTTAAAGTTGTAACTGCTTGAAATTCGTAGTCTTTCTGCCTAACCTACAAGACAAGAATGAGTCTCCTTGTTCACTTTACCTTGGCCTAAAATTGCCATCTCTTCATCTTCAGTGCTAAGGTAATAACAACAGATTAAGTCTAGAATATGATGCTACCCACGAAAATGTGCTACAAGAAGTATGTCTTTGTCACTGACCTGTATGAAATACAGTAAGCCACAAATCAATGAAAATCTGGATCAAGTTAAACATGAATGAACTATGCTGAAATTAAACCTCTAGTTTCACGACATTTAGTCATTAACTCAGCTGGAAGAGATTTTGGATCTTCGTCTGGTTATAACAAATGCTAAATGGTAACCTTGATGGTAGTGGTGTAGTGTAGTTTGGTGATGATGAAGAGTGCAGTGAGTGCCAACAACTGTAGCTTATGTAGCGACACTCGACGCATCATCAACACTCGGTCTACCAGCGCTGCAGTCAGGTGTACGCAGTCGTCTTGTAGCCCCAGGTACGTCTGAACAACAGGCCAAGTGTTCAAGTATAGGCATGGTTAACATCATTAATATAATGGGGAATATTACGTTGTACTGTGAAAAATATGCCGCTTGGGAAGAGGTTACGGATTACACAGGTATAACTGAATGTTTTTTGTTTCATGTGATTTTTATCTATTTTTGGGTGCTTAAAAAAAAAAAAAAAAGATTTTTCTCCATCGTTTAACATTTTATCGGAAAACACTTTTTCTTGTTTTCAGTTATATATATATATATATATATATATATATATATATATATATATATATATATATATATATATATATATATATATATATATATATATATATATAATAATTTCGCACCATATAATTATTTACATATGGATACTGTTACGTCCTTGACCCACACTGCCACAGGTTCCAACAGTAGTAGTTCTGTAAATGAAGGACATTGCCCGGTGAGTTTTTCATCCCATGGTCAGCCTTTCGGTGTACAGCACACAAGATCAGCTCAGGAGTTGCAAATAAACACTGGCTCCTCAAGTTCAATGTCTTTATTTTCAAAAGAATTACACCATGCTTGCCAACCTCACTTCACTGCTTTCACAAGTACCGGAGCTATACAGTCTTCACAAACTGCACTGACACTGAACTGTGCTCAAACTGAAATGAAAGAAAATTTAGTCTCGTAGTCTTTTCCATCTCCTTATATAAGCTCGCTATTTACTAGAATGATCCACTATCTTCTCGGAATAAGTAACATTTGCCAACATGAGGGCATCCAAAGCATCCAGAGTTTTCTTACGCTACACAACTCTAAATTATTTGGCATATAAACAGATAAAATTACATAATTAAACTCATAAATAAAACATTATGGAGATAAAGAGCACAAAAATTTATGCATAGGTCTAACTTTACAAAATAACCCGTTCAAAATAGCAGGCTAACTGGCAAATCTGACACGTAACGGAACAATATGAGAGATACCGAGAATCCTCCCGACTACCTGACTAGCAAATCTCGCTTCTCAACACTACCCCCTCCCTAGTCCTTTGTCGTCCCGACAGAACTGCACAATGTATACAAACATAAACCTTAATCCAAACAAACATTTAAGTACTGTATACACAAAATAATCCTTCAACTTATCAGGTCTTCTATGCTGCTCCCGACAACGTCCCTCCACACAATTCACTTCTCCTGAAATGACTTGGTCCTCTTCCTGATTCACTCCATACCTCGAGAAACTGTCACCATCCTCTTGTACTTCAGCTCCTTGGTCCTTCTCAACATCCTCAGCTGGGGGTGAGCACGATTCCTCACAGACGTCCCAGCTGTACTGTCCTGGTCCATGGTACTGCCACAGACGATTCACGTGTACCACCTTTAGGCGAGACTGCCTGCCTTCCCGAATCTGGTAACTTACGTCTGATAGGCGGTTCAACACTGTGGAAGGCCCGTCCCACGGGCTCGGCAGCTTCAGTGACTGTCCCTTCTTCCGCCAAGGATTGTATAACCAAACTTTGTTACCATCCTTGAAGCTCACCTTACTTGCCTTGCCATCATACTTGCACTTCTTCATTTCACCTTAAAACTTTAGAGCTTTTCACACTTGGTGATGTACCTCAGTCAGCCTTTCTTGAAGAAGCTTCGCATAGCAGGACGTGTCTGTAGGCAGCTGTTCACCAGGTGGTCTTCCCGTTAACAAGTCAATGGGTAAACCTAACTCATAGCCCAGCATCAGTTTTGCAGGGGTGTAGCCGGTAGACTCATGGGATGCAGACCGATATGCCATCAGCAACACAGGTAATTACTGGTCCCATCCCTTTTGTCCCTTTATGCAGTACTTGGCCACCTCTTGTCCCATGGTCCAGTTGAATTTCACAACCATCCCATCTGACCATGGCCTTAGTGGGGTAACTTGCAGCTCTCACGGAACACAGTGAACTCGAAGTTTCTACCCTAGTCTTAATGTAGCTCTTCTGGCATCCCAAAACTACAGAAAAACTGGTCAACCAACACCTGAGCAACAGTTACAACCTCTTGATCGGAGATGACGTAGGCTTCTGGTCACTTTGTGAAGTAGTCCATGATGACACAAATATACCGGTTTCCTTTTTCATTGAGTGGCAGAGGTCCAGCAATGTCCATCACGACTCTTTCCGTCGGTCCACCCACTTGGTACAGCTGGAGAGGGGCGCAACCACGTTTCTTGGGTCCCTTCTTGGCACAACATACATCATAGGCCTGACACCACTCTTCAACGTCCTGACGCATGTCAGTCCAGTAGAAACTCTGTCAGAGACGACTTAGAGTTTTCTTCACTCCCAGGTGTCCACTAATGATCTAGTTATGGGACTCATCCAAGACCTTGGACATCATTTTCTTTGGAACCACCAGTTGCCAATACTTGCTGAGGCCCTCGGGTGTCTCCCATGAACGCTCAAGTAGTCCATTGTTCAAATGAAGAAGATCCCACTAATTCCAGTAGCTCTTAGTCGCAGGGCTGAATCTGGAAACCTCTTACCAAGATGGTCACACTGTACTCCATTGCAGCTGCTCTAGCACTGGTAAATCTGCAACCTCTTCAGGTCTTCTTCATCTGATGCTGCCCCTGTCACTGCAGTATGGTGGCATTTCTTGCCAAGATTCCCATTCCTCCTGTGCTGCTTGCTGTCTGTTCTTCCATCTTCTCGCACAGTATCAGTTCAGGTTCTCTTTCATTTCCTCAGTGGTGGGGCTTCTTGGGAAAAACTGGCTGGTTGTTGCTTCTTGTCACCAGCCTTTACTAATTTACCCTCATCCTTTTCGTCCTCTGCAGTCTTTTTGCCGTTCTCATTTGGACAGTCATAGCTGAAGTGTCCCACCCCACCACATGTTCAACACCCGTTTGTTGAAATCGTAGGTTTCCTTGCACTGTTCCATTCTTGCTCCTTCTTCCATTTGTAATAATCCACCGTCTTGTGTTCTGTCTTCCCACAAAGCCAGCAACCTCCTCTGATTTTCTCCTGTTCTCTTTCCCATTTGTAGCAGTCCACTTTCGTATGTCCTGGCTTTTCACAGTACCAAACACATCCTTCAACTTTTTCCGCTTCACATACCTGCCCCTTTCTTGCCTGAAATCCCGCACTACGACCTGCCTGAAAGTGGATGTACTGGGCTGCGCCTGACATAGGACTCAAATTCTAGAGTCCTAGCTAGTGTTTCTTGTATGCTTCTTGGTTGTGCCTGCTTCAGTTGCACTTTCAACTCTGCGGTATCAAGAGCATCGATGCTGCTCCAGGGTATGCCTTAATTGTGTAGCATACTCTCCAGGTCATGAGCAAGCTGCCGTTGGGATTCGCCTCGATCCCGTACACGGCTCCAGAATCTTGTCCTGTAAACCTCAGTTTAGTACATGGTCCCATATCTGCGCTCCAACACTTCTACTAGGGACTGATAACTGTCCCTCGCCTCCACTGACATCTGGCCCAGAATTTCCACTGCAGCACCCTTGATGCCATCAGCATGCTGCACTGTCCTCTGCCTATCATCTCACTCATTCTGATCAGCAAGAAACTCAAACTGTGTACAGTAAGCTTCTCAAAGTACTCTGCCATCAAATTCCTAAGGTTTCTTTTTAATTGGACCCCATTATAGCCACGCACTTCACTGGCTGGGGACCTAAAAACTGGGGCATCAAGCATCATATTTAAGTCCAAGGCTTGAAACTCCTGCAATCTGATTATTATTCAACCCTGTAATGTTACCTTTGGATGCTTGGGATTCATCAAGATCCACCATAGTCTTTTTTTTTTTTTTCCTTTATGCTCCCTGTACACTAACCTGAGGCTCAGCAGTGCAATAATTCTTTACAGCTCAATTCTTTTACGAATTATCTTCAAATGGCTATCTACATGCTTCAGCTGGTCGTCTGCATGCTGTCTGCACTCCATAACACAATTGCTTACCTCATACTTCTGCTACTCTAGCTTGGCATCTGCTTCCTCCTTAAACTGTTGCTGTTTTTCCTTCATTTCCCCCACGAAAACATCTAGCTGTCCTTGCATCCTCAGTTTTAATTCCCTCTGTTGTTCCTGAAATGCCACTTGAAGCTGTCCACTTTCTGTTCTTCACCTGGTGCCTCTAGTTGTTCACTCTGTGCTTGCAGTTGTTTATTGATTTCTTTGGCCTTCATTATGTGCCTGTAATTGTTCTTCGAGTTCTTTCTGTCCTTCATTCTGTGCTTGTAATTGTTCTTTGAGTTCTTTCTGTCCTTCATTCTGCTTTTAATTGTTCTTTAAGTTCTTTCTGTCCTTCATTCTGTGCTTGTAGTTGTTCTTTAAGTTCTTTCTGTCCTTAATTGTGCTTGTAATTGTTCATTGAGTTCTTTCTGTCCGTCATCCTTCATTCTGTGCTTGTAATTGTTCTTTGAGTTCTTTCTGTCCTTCATTCTGTGCTTGTAATTGTTCTTTAAGTTCTTTCTGTTCTTCATTCTGTGCTTGTAACAGCTTCTAGATTGTTGCCTGATATGCCTCCTTCTGCCTAGCTTGGCCTCTTGTCTGCACACCTTCTGCCTCCATGTTGAAGGTTTGACTCACTTCAACACTTATCTAATGATCCCCACCCCTGACACAACTGTTACGTCCCCGTCCCACACTGCCACAGGCTCCAACAGCAGTAGTTCAGTAAAGGATGCATGTTGCCCAGCGAATTGTTCTTCCTATGGTCAATTATTCGGTGTACAGCACACAAGATCAGCTCAGGCATTCTAAAGAAACAATGCCTTCTCAAGTTCGCTGTCTTTATTTTCCAAAGAATTACACTTAATGTTTGCCAACTTCACGTCACTGTTTTCACAGGTACCGGAGCTATACAATCTTCACTAACTGCACTGACACTGAAATGAAACTTACTCTCATTGGCTTTCGTTCGTTCATTCAAGGATTCCTTTCACCTATAGTGAAGGCCGGGCCACACATTGGCCCGGTCAATGGGGTGTGGGCTACTTTAAAAACAGTAAGGGGGAAGACAGGGCCTGGGGACCGCGCAGCACACACGCCCGTCTTCTTGCTGGTTTTGTGGTGTGTGTGTCCCGTAGGCTTTTCCACCTCCTTATATAAGCTCTCTATTCACTAGAACGATCCACTACCTTCTTGGGAAAAGTAACGGTTGTCAACATGAAGACATCCCAAACATCCAGAATTTTCTTACACTACACAACACTGAATTATGTAGCATACAAACTGAGACAAAATTACATAATTTAACAATCACATAAATAAAACTGTAATAGACGAGTTGTCGGTTCTGGGTAAACATGGCCAGTGCACTCTGCCATGTACTTAAAAACTTACGGTATATGTATCTTTTAATTAAATTTATCATTTGCACTGAACAAGATGTGATAACTTTAATTCTTTGCGGCTGGAGGGAAGGAGCCGCCATGTTGGCGATGACGTCAGCATTCACACTGCAGACGACGCTCCAATCCATCACACAATACTTTACCAGTAACAGAGATGATAGTTGTACCTACATGGACACCGTAGATCCAAACAACCCTCTTCAGGTATGTTGTGAAGGAATATTTTTCATGGTGTAAATGGGTGGTACCTGTTAGGTAAGTAAATTGTGGTGAAATCGACCAGAAGTAGCTTACAGCTACACCATTCGCTAGCGGTGCTGGTACCTCATGAGGTGGAAAGTGTTAAATGTATGGTTTACGGTATCAGTTGTATGAGTTTATGATGGTATTATGTTCATATTTAATGTTTGACCTCTTCATTATTAGAGTTCTGAAGAAAAAAAAAAAAACAGTTACAGTGACTCAACTACAGTACTTCAGGGGTGTGTGGCGAAATACCGAATTGGAGGTCATTTACCGAATCAACACCGAATTGGCACTTTTTAATTGGTAAGTGTTATAGATTTTATCACCATAGAGGTTCATACTCACCTAATTATTCGAAATCTGGTCAAATTTTTGTATTTAATTTTACCTTTTAAAAAATCCGGATTCACAGCGAAACCAATGCTAAAATTAGCGGAAGTGTTTCTCCTTTAGCTGAACAGCTTGTCTTGGCAGACTTCTGCTTTGTATAATTATTAATTTAACATACAAATGCACTTATTTGCACTTTAAATCAGTATCTGTGCAAAACAGAAGTCTGTCAAGGCATGTTGGCGATCTATAGTAGAAATACCGGCTAACCTTAGCACGTTTTCGCTCTGACTCTTAATATTCTATTGATAATGAAATAAAGCATAGTTTTTTGACTGAATTTCAGATAATTAGGTGTGTATGAACCTATATGGTGAAGAATATAATATTTTAACAACAGTAAAGACTGCATTCCAGCACTGGGAACTTCCGACGAGCAGCCAGCCACCACTGTTTTCGTTTATTGATATTGGCTAGTATAAAGAGGAATAATTTCCCTACTGTGCTTTTGTCAGTGCACTTTTCACATTGGAACAAAACATTAGCAATTATTCCTCTTGTCACTGGACATTCTTAGAGGTTAGAAATAAGCATAGTGTATCCTGGCTAAACGTTAACAAAGCAGACTATGCTGCCTCGGTGTGAGTAGTGACGTCACGACCAATCACAGGCCGTCACGTGATTTTTCGGCTACTTTCTTATTTTTTCATGTTTCTGCACATTTTTATTGGAAATAATGGTTGACATAGTTATTTTCTGAGTATGTTTTACCCATACAAGTATCTAACTTCAAAAAATTTTTGATCGACAACTCGTCTATTGTCATATTCATTATATGCATGCCATTATATGTTACTCAGTATATATTAGTGTTAAGAATTGTATCTTCATTTATAGTTTAGTAACCCCGAGCAAAAGGCGTCACTTCATCAATCGTTTGCAACTTGTAAACATCCCCAGACTCAGAGGCGGGGAAAGAAAATGAGGCCAGAGCACCTGTAGACAATGGAACAAGGATGGATATGGAGGAGGAAATAATGAGAGAGCTATGAAAAATGAAGGACGAATTGCAGGATAAAATCCAAGAATTTGAGAAGAAGTGGGTTAAAAAAGAAGAGGAAATAATAAAGCATCAGTAAATGCAGCAAAATGGGTGCTTCAGGAAATTGAGGAAAACGAGGACAGGGAAAGGAGGAAGAAAAATATAATGGTCTTTTGCTTACCTGAGAGTAAGAACGGGAACCCCAAACAAAGGGAATTGGAGGACAAGGAGTTTTGCAAAGATATGGTCAAAGAAGTAATAGGAGTGGAGTATGTGGAAATGGAGAAAGTATTCAGGATAGGCAAAAGGGAGAATGGAAAAGTAAAACCAGTAGTGGTAAGACTAACAGAGGAGAGAACAAAGTGGGATATTATAAAGGAAAGCAGAAAACTAAAGGAAGCTCAAGATGGAAAGTTTAAGGTATGGAGTGGACCAGACTAACCAGGAAGGAGAGGAAGAACAGGCAAAGCTAAGGGCAGAGTTGGAAGAAAGATGAATGAGGGAGGTAGATGGACAATAAGGAGAGGTAGGGTAGAAAGAGTTGATCAGAGGAGAGACAGGAACAGAAACTGACTGGAAAACTCAAACAGGATAATAACAGGGAAAAAAGGTAGAGTCAAGATAAGTCTGTTAAACACACAGGGTCTAACAAAGCAAAAATTAATGGAAATAGAAAATGCTATAGATGACGAATTAGAGATATTCTGCTTAACAGAAACACAACAGAAAGTGGACAGGTTAATTGTGAGTAAAGGAATAAGGAAACTGGACAATATGAGGGACATGCAGGATAAAAAAAAGGAGGAGATTTGATGCTGCTGTTCAGAACAAACAAGAACATAGAGCTTGTAAAAATATAGTCAGGACATAGTGATGTATGTAATGTGCAAGGTATATGATAAGGGAGTTTAAGTTGGTACTAGTGTACTTTACCACTGGAAATAGTCAAGAGGACAGAGAAAGAGACGCACTCATTAGAAGAAAATGTGAGAGAATTATGGATAACTTGAACGACGAGGCATTAATAATACTGGGAGATGTGAATGGACGTGTTGGTTTCCATGGATACCAGCAACTAAATAAGAGAGGAGAGTCGATTTTAGATTGGATGAATGATTATGGATTGATGTTATTAAATGCAGATAATAGATGTGAAGGATTATATACATGGGAGAGGAAGGAACAAAAGAGTGTAATTGACTATATACTGGTTAATGAACGTATGTACTCTTGGTTCATAGAGATGAAAATAGATGAGATGAATGAGATAATGGACATATCTGATCACAACCTCCTCCAGGCACATTTTAGAGCAGAAGGAACTACAAATAGAAACTCTGGAAGAGGGATTTGGGAAGAAACAAGTTACAACCAGACAAGAAGGAGCACGAGGAATTTATGAAAGGCATGGAAGGAAGAGTGGTAGAAAGAAATGTGACTAGGATCAGTGAAATGGATGAAATAATTAAGGAGGTTGCAGAGGAAAAATTATTTAAAAAGTATAAAAGAAAGGTTATAGAGAACACAAAGATAAAAGAACAACCATGGATTACAGAGGATACTAGAAAAGGAATTAAGGAACGAAAGTGCCTAAACAAGATGAAAAGAATTGAAAGAGATTCAAAGAAGAAAAGTGAATGGGAAGATAAATATAACATAAAAAAGGAAGAAGTACAAAAAATGGTGGAGGAAGAGATTACAAAGTACGAGATCAAGAAAACCAATGAAATTAAAAGAGAAAAGAACAATAAGCTGTGGAAACACATCAACAAGACAAGTG
Source organism: Coenobita brevimanus (assembly GCF_032717465.1). Lineage (NCBI taxonomy): Eukaryota > Metazoa > Arthropoda > Malacostraca > Decapoda > Coenobitidae > Coenobita > Coenobita brevimanus. Next base: position 26,080,194 of record NC_137063.1, on the reverse strand, counting down.
GAGGAAGTGAAAAAGGACATCCAGCTGTATAATGAAAATGGGGAAAAGCTATCGAAAGAGTAGATGGTAGAGGAACTGCTACAGTACTGGACTACGGTATATAGTAAACACGAAAAAGAACAGAAGAAAAACGAAAACAATAAAAAGAAATATTTAAAAACAGTAAAACAGCAAGAGAGTATTGAAATAGAAGGAACAATGCACCCAAGAGAATTAGGAGAGCATTTAGATGCAGCAGCAAGAATAGAGAACTACATAACACCAATGAAGGAACCAATGATAAATAGAGGCACAGTAAGAGATTGTATAAGGAGAATGAAAAGTAAGAAGACAGATGGACCTGATGGATTGAAAATAGAGTTATACATCGCTTTAACAAAGAGCGAGATATGTCTGGAAGCCTTAACATTATGTTTCAGGAATGAAATGAGGAATAAAAGCAAACCAGAAAAATGAGAAGGTCTAGAACAAAAATGATTGAAAAGAAAAGGAAGCCAACAGTAAGGAGCTAAGACCTATAGCTCTTGCTAATGTCTCATACAAGATCTTTATCGCACTGGTGAAAGGGGAAATTGAGGACCATCTGATGCAAAATGAGGAAATTAAAGAAACGCAAGCTGGGTTCTCAAAAGGAAGTAGAATAGAGGACAATCTACTTATATTAAGATACTGTATAGAGAAAAGTTATAAAAGGGGAAAAAAAAAAACTAATAATGGTAGCAATAGCCTTCCAAAAGGCTTTTGATTCCATTAAAAGGGAAAAACTTATTGAAATTATGAAGAAATATAAAATTCATGAAAAAATTATAGATGCTGTGTCGAGTGTATATACAGAAGACAAACAAGAAATAGATTTAGAAGTTAAACAGAAAATTGTAGTGACAAGCGGCATCAGACAAGGGTGCACTGGCTCAACATATCTGTTCAAATTAATAATTTATGAAATAATGGAAAAGGTAGATCGAGAGGGAAGAGGATACAGAGATGAAGAATTCAGGATAGGGTCATTTTTCTTTGCAGATGATGCACTGATACTGGCTGAAACGGTGAAAGAGGCACAGGAAAATATTAGAATAATGAAAGAAGTGGGCAGGAGTTGTGGAGTTGAGATATGCGGAGAAAAAAGCACTATTATGATATACAACAGTGAAGAAAATCCGCAACAAATTGAAGGAATAAAATTAGTAAACAACATGAAATACTTGGGAATATCGGTGGACAATACGAGGAATATGTTCAAGACCCAGAAAACTATGCTGATTCAGGAAGCACGAAAGTTGGCATATTTAACATACTCCATAATAGAAAAAAGTTGTAACAAAGTATTGCTGGGTGAGACTGTAATGCTAGGTGAAAAAGGCCCGATTTCTCGGTCCTAAAACACCTAACGTGTAGCGGGGTTCCCTTTCAAGACCGGGGCGTGGTGCAATAAAGAGAGGTAGGGCACAAAAACTCCAGGCAATAACCTTTACACGTATATTACCACAGTCAGACACAGGACAAATTCAGCAGATAATACAACACAATATGTGACAAACTAATACCTTAACTAGGATATTAGTATCTCGCAGGATGCTGGCTTAACAATATCAATGCCAACACAATAAGTAATGATCCCGATGTACAAGGGAATACAGGACTGGGGCGCGCGGAGGAGGTGAGTATTGCGGGGGAGAGAGGGGGGGGGGGGCAAGGGATGACGCGCATAGAGCTAGAATGTATTTATGGTAATATAGAGAGGGGGAGGGTATTACTGTTGCAGGTTTACTACTTCCTGAAAGTACATGGGTTTCGGAGATTGACTATTTCTTTTTCAAGTTATTATATTCACACAGGCTGTCGGGGAGGAGATTCCTGAAGAAAGGCCCGGACAAGGAAGGGGGGGGACACACTGGGAGTTTACACTCATTATAGTAATATTTGTACAGGAGTATTCTAAACACTTCCTCTTCACTGTTCCCTCACAATAAATGATATTTACCAGTTTCTCAATGGGACGATTTGTAGGGTAACACTCTGGCTGTTTTCTATAAGGGCGTCGCTCGTGATTTTACTTAGTCTCTGTATCCGCCCGTAAGTATTTGCCCATGATTTCACTCGTCTGACATCACTTATACCCAATCACTATATCACTTGTCTGAGAGCACTGTCTACTTAACCTGTCTACTTCACCGTCGTCGTGGAGTTTTTTCCTCAAGCTTGCTTCTATTAACGTAAATACGAGGTTTTTTTGCTCACTGACGACTGTGACTTTCTCCTGTAGCAGGATAGCACACACACACCACAGTGTGAATCTTGGGTGACTCAGTTAGGATTTATGTGTATGTATATTGAAATTTTTTTCCCTGCGGGATTTTTTTTTTTTTTTTTTTGATGGGGCGTAGTCACGAGTTGGCGTGATTCAGTATTTAAATAAACTCTTGACATTAATCTTTGGTGGGAAACCACGAATTCTAGTGGAATCCCAGTATGTATCACTCAGTCAACCGCCACGTGTTCACCCGATCGGGAGTGTTATTCAGGACATTTTTCACACTTTCATAAGTGATCGTCTTTGTGTGCAACATTAGCTTCCGCTGAGTGATTTATTATGGGCGTGTTTCGCTCACTTCTAGCCGTTACCAGTTGGCGGCTGGCCTCAGTCCTCCCCTCACTTGTTTGAATTCTGTCAGGATTTGAGCGCCGTGGAAGCAGGTTCGATTGGGCCCAGTGTGGAGCAGTGCCACCGTTGTCCAGTTCCTGAATTCCCACCTACTGTGAGCCAGTGAGAGGTTCAGCGTCTGTGGGAGCGTCCCTCTTCAGCAACGACTCCCAGTCCATTTTGCTTAGCCCACTCTCTGACCAGTATTTTTCTTTTGTTTTTCCTAGGCTTAAGAGTTTAGCTTTTGAGTGAGCGAGTGAGTGTGTTCTCCTTATTTTGAAATCATTTGAAACATGTAACGTAAATTTATCTCATTGTAATCAATAAATTTACAGTTCTTTTCTCTTGAGCTTAATGTAATGTAAACTCGTGTTTTATTTCTCCACATTAAGCTTATTTTAGTCATAGCTCCTAGTTTGCATAAACGCTTTGCATTATTCACAACTGGTACTTAGGCCAGTCCTTTTTCTTAAGCTTAAAATCCGTTGTGCAACCAGGAGTTAATGCACCAGCAAGAACCTGTTCACCATTAATAGCATTAGATATTGATTGTCAGGGGTGGAGTCACTTTCTCCAGAGGCTAACAGTACCAATAAACAGCACGTGTGAGTAATTAGTCTCTGCTGTGTACTGTTGAGAAAGTTTATAAATTCTCGTCCTTAGAGAATCGGCGAAGTAAGCCGGAATAAAGTAATCATTGCTTGATTTTCACAAGACAATTCATTGTCCTGTTCTCAAGTATTATTGAATAATTTTTAATATTGTATATTCTTCAAAAACCGTGACAGAGGGTCTGGCGGTCTGGGTGACATCGTTTCCCAGGGTGCAGGTGCAGCAAGCTTGAATGATTTCCTTGGCAAGAGTGGAGGGGTTGGGCGCCCAGTAGGTGTCGTTAAACACCTGTAATAATTTCTTGGTGCCCAAGTGGATGCTGTTATGGGCATGAAGGTGGCGCAGGGTGTCACGCGCCATGTCAGGGGTCAGGAGGATATGCCCAGATGGGGTTAGAACCTTGCCGCCAGAGTTTAGGGAAGAGGTGGGCGGGAATCCAGGGGAGCCGTTCCTTCAGGTGCCAGAGTCGTCGGAGGTCGGGGTGTGGCTGTACCACGTGGATGGGGAGGCGGGAGAGGGCATCGGCATTAATGTGGAGTTTCCCGGGCCTGTAGGAGATTTCATATTGAAACTCTTCCAAGGTCTCGCGCCACCTGACGAGTTGTGTGTTGTGCGAGTCAGATTGGCGTAACCACTGAAATGATTGGTGATCAGTGATAATTGAGACCTGGGTACCAGAAAGGCAAGCCCTAAAATGCTGGAGGGCCCATATTATGCCGAGGCATTCTCATTTAGCTGCGGCATAATTTTTTCAGCCAGATTTAGAGTGCGGCTGGTGCAGGCGATGATGTGTTCCTGACTGGCTTGTACCTGGGCTAGCACGGCGCCGATGGCAGTGAGGGAAACATTGGTGTAGAGGCAAAAGGGGAGGGCATAATCAGGAAATGCCACTATGGGAGCCGAGACAAGCTTGTCTTTCAGCTGTTGGTAGGCAGCTCGCCTTTCTTCGGTCCAGACAAACGGCTCTCTCTTCCAGGTCAGATCATGAAGAGGGTTTGCAATTTGGGCAAACCCTTTTATGAAGCGATGATAGTATGACATGAGCCCTAGGAAAGCACGGATGCCGTGGACGTCCTGTGGTAGCAGTATGTCCGCTATGGTGCGGAGTTTGTCAGGATCCGGGGAGATCCCTGCTTGAAATATCACATGCCCCAGGAACGCGACAGTCCTGGCGGCCAGGACGCATTTAGAGGGATGGAGCTTGAGGCCTGCCTGGCGAATCCTAGTGAAGACTCGGCGGAGGTGCTGCATGTGATTGGTCCAGGTCTGGCTGAAAACAATGATGTCATCCAGATAGGCCAAACATGTTTCCCAAGTGAGGCCACTCAGAACAGATTCCATTAACCTGGAGAAAGTGGCAGGGGCGTTGCAGAGGCTGAATGGCAGAACATTAAATTCATAATGCATGCCATTACTGGTGGTAAAGGCCATCTTCCCTCGGTGTTCTGGATGGACGGGGACCTGCCAGTATCCAAACTGGATGTTGAGGGTAGAAAACCAAGACGCCCCGTGGAAGGAGTCTAAGGAATTGTCAATTTGTGGGAGGGGGGTGGCATTCTTGATGGTGACATCGTTCAGTCAGCGGTAGTTGATGCAAAATTGCATTGTGCTGTCCTTCTTTTTTACAAGAACGACTGGGAGGATCAAGGGCTGGTAGAAGGGGAAATAATGCCCGCCTCTATCATTTCGTGTACCTGGCGGTCATCTTCCTCCCTTTGTCAGGGGTTCTTCCACTGGGAAGATTGTCTGATACGTGGGCCTGTCGTATGAATTTCATGGGACAGGTACGTGATATGCCCTATGTCTGCTGGTACGGTTGTAAACAGGTCCTGGAAATCTAGAAGGCGACATAGGGTGTCTGACTGTTGGGCGGAGAGATGGTCGGAAATGGGAGTTAGGGGGGCGGGGAAGTGGGAGGAGGGTGGGGAACAGGGCTCAGCTTCTTCCATCTCTCCAATAACGAGCCCTTTGGGGAGGGTCAGGGTGGAAGGGGCGATGTTGGCTATGCAGACGGTGGTGTGGTGCGGAGGGAGGCAAGTGGGAGATAAGAGGCAGGCAGAAAGGGACCCAGGTGGGAGGAAGGGGGAGGACAAGACAGTGGGGCTGGAGGGCCAGATAAGAGGCACCCAGGCCTCGTGGTGAGAGGGAATGGTAACAGCGGCGAAGACAGTAGCAGGGAAGGAAGGGGGAGGGGTGGCGTGGGAGAGGGGCACTGGAGGAAAAGGGGGAGAGAGCGGAGGAGGGGGAGAGGGAGGAGGAGGGGGAGGAGGGGAATACGGGTTGGGGGGAGAGGGCGAATCTTCCGGCCGGGGCTGTGGCGTGCAAGTGCAGACGGCCTGAGTGGGGCGAGATGGAGGGCCCGAATTTCCCCACGGATAGGCAGGGGGCCATCCCCCGCATCCACAAGGTGAGTGGCGGTGGGGCAGAGTGGGCCAAAGGTCGATTTGTGACGGGAGAAGTAGTGGCTGTAAAGGCAAGATCTGGCAGCTCCCATATCGACTAGCAGTCTGGCCTTCACGCCATGTAATTTCATATTGTGGTACAATGGGGGACGATACTGAGGGGTAATGGCCCCCGCCACCGTGGGTTGGTGTGGGGGTGGGCCTAAAAATCCAGCTGTCTAGAGCTTTCATTCTCCTGTTCTCCCGGAGGGGGCTCGTCCAGGGGTGCCAGTTCATCCTTGGGGGCTTCACCTTCTAAGGAGGATATCTTGCGTGAACCCGGGGCCGTGGTTCTGTGGCGGGCAGCTTTAAGTTGATCCCGTATGTCATGTAGGGGACAGCAGGAGCTGCAGGCAGTGAATTCCCACGGATTCACCAAGATTAGGTTCGGGTTTTCTCGCGGGGCGAGGCGCCGGCGGGAGGGGTGTGATCTAGGTGGGCTGGGTGCCAGGGTAGGGCTGGTGCAAGGCACGGACGGACGTGGTATTGTTGGGGGAGCCGGGGGTTGAGTGGGGAATTTCCTTACCACGTTTATTTGTTGGGGAGTAGGGCAAGCAATCAGGAGGCGCTGTATGAGCTGGACATCTCTACCCATGTCCCCAGCTGGGTCATGGATAGTGAAGTGTTGTTTGACAACACTCGGAAGCACTCTAAGCAGAGTGTTAAATGTATGCTGATCCCGGGTTTCTTCGTCTACCTCCGGATATGCAGCAGTAACTAGGCGTCTAGCTTGTATCAGGGTATTATCCAAATCCTCGTCGAATGAGAAGCTATCCAATTGGGATAGAGCCATCACTCTCCCTAATGATGGGGTGATGGCTTGAATCAAGAACTTTGTGAAGTTCAGCCAGGTGAGCTCCGGGGTGATTTTTTGGTGCTATGCTTGCCACTGCTTTGTCCAATAGTGGAAGTGTGATGGCAATTCTTTGTTGGTCATTTTCAAAGCCAATATCCAGTAAGGGCTTGATTATTGCCAGATACGTGTGTATATCGTACTGGTCGGGGTCAAACTTGGGTAATTGTACGTGTGGTTTAGTTGCCATCTTGTCAAATATTTCCCTGCTACCTCTCTTCTACGCTCGGGTCAAGAACCACTGCTGGCCACCAGTGTAATGCTAGGTGAAAAAGGCCCGATTTCTCGGTCCTAAAACACCTAACGTGTAGTGGGGTTCCCTTTCAAGACCGGGGCGTGGTGCAATAAAGAGAGGTAGGGTACAAAAACTCCAGGCAATAACCTTTATACGTATATTACCACAGTCAGACACAGGACAAATTCAGCAGATAATACAACACAATATGTGACAAACTAATACCTTAACTAGGATATTAGTATCTCGCAGGATGCTGGATTAACAATATCAATGCCAACACAATAAGTAATGATCCCGATGTACAAGGGAATACAGGACTGGGGCGCGCAGAGGAGGTGAGTATTGCGGGGGAGAGAGGGGGGGGGGGCAAGGGATGACGCGCATAGAGCTAGAATGTATTTATGGTAATATAGAGAGGGGGAGGGTATTACTGTTGCAGGTTTACTACTTCCTGATAGTACAGGGGTTTTGGCGATAGACTAAATTTCTTATTCAAATTATTATATTCACACAGGCTGTCGGGGAGGAGATTCCTGAAGAAAGGCCTGGACAAGGAAGGGGGGGGACACACTGGGAGTTTACACTCATTATAGTAATATTTGTACAGGAGTATTCTAAACACTTCCTCTTCACTGTTCCCTCACAATAAATGATATTTACCAGTTTCTCAATGGGACGATTTGTAGGATAACACTCTGGCTGTTTTCTATAAGAGCGTCGCTCGTGATTTGCTTTTACTTAGTCTCTGTATCCGCCCGTAAGTATTTGCCTGTGATTTCACTCGTCTGACATCACTTATTCCCATTCACTATATCACTTGTCTGAGGGCACTGTCTACTTAACCTAAGTAACTTCACTTATACTGAGGGCAACACATTACACAGTTCACTTATCTGTGGTGGGTGACAGGGCGGTACGCCGGCGTGAATTAGGCCTAGAGGGCACGGGACTCTGCAGGGGTGTCCTCTCACATCCAGGGCTGCAGGGGGCGGAATAGCCGGCAGTCTTCGGACTGGGATCAGGAGTATGGCCCTCAGGACTGGGGCTGAATAACTCCCGGAACCGCTGGTGTAGGTCCCAGCCTGAGGTGGAGGCCTTAGACGGTCTAGGGGGTGAGGAGAGGTCGCGCCTGGGCATCCTGTAGAGGGCCTGGAGGGACAGCGGGCTGCAGTCCCTAGCGTCGAAGGGCGCCATCAGGGGAGGGGTGCAGCACCGGTCCAGTCTAGGGTCTGTCAGATGCTTCTGCTCCAGGGCCAGGTGCAGGGAACGGAGACCAGGGGAGGCCGTGGGGCCTGACAGGAGTTCTTGGGGGCTGGAGGGCCTGACTCTCGCCTCACACTGGGGCAGTGATGTGGGTGAGACCTCCTGCAGGTCGTGGGGCCTGGCAATCGGCTGTGGCTGCCCAAGAGCGTGACTAGTCTGCGTCAAGGCCCGGCAACTGGCTGTGGTCTGCGCAAGGGGGTCAGGACGCCTCTGGTCACTTCCTGAGCGGCAGTGAACCGTCTTCTTCTGCAGGAGGGAGGAGCAGCAGTAGGCCGTCTCAGGGGCAGCGCCTCTAGAGCGGCAGTAGGCCGTCTCCTTCGGCAGGAGGGCAGAGCGGCAGTAGGCTGTCTCTGGGGTGACGCCTCTAGAGCTGCAGTAGGCTGTCTCCTTCGGCAGGAGGGAGGAGCGGCAATTGGCCGTCTCAGGGGCAGCGCCTTCAGAGCGGTAGTAGGCCGTCTCCTTCAGCAGGAGGGAGGAGTGGCAGTAGGCCGTCTCAAGGGCAGCGCCTTCAGAGCAGCAGTAGGCCGTCTCCTTCAGCAGGAGGAGGGAGCGGCAGTAGGCCGTCTCAGGGGCAGTGCTTTCAGAGCGGCAGTAGGCCGTCTCCTTCGGCAGGAGGGAGATGCGGCAGTAGGCCGTCTCAGGGGCAGTGCCTTCAGAGCGGCAGTCGGCCGTCTCCTTCGGCAGGGGGGAGGAGCGGCAGTAGGCCATCTCCTGCAGAAGAGTAGAGCAGCAGTAGGCCGTCTCAGAAGAAGCATCTTCAGTATGATGCTGGGCCGACTGACGAAGGCGGGAGCGGCAATCGGCTGTCTCCAGAGTGGCACTGTCAGTTGCTGAAATCTCAGCTCCACCCCGGGCTGACTTGGCGACCCCACTCCTCGAAGGTCGTGTCTTTGTCCTGCTGGGATGGTGGTGGCCAGCTGGGTGTTATAGGGGTGCACGGCCCGGGCTGACTTGTGTCGTTGTTGCCTGGACATTCAGTGTTCGGCTGCAGCTACTCCGTGGGGTCCGTGTGGTGGTTTCTCGGGGGCACTAAACTCTAAGGGTGTCGGTGGTTTCTCGGGGGCACTAAACTCAAAGGGTGTCGGTGGTTTCTCCGGGGCACTAAACTGTAACTCACGCATTTCACAGACCTTCTGGAGAACTGTTGCCCTGCCTTCCATACTGTACAGATTGGATATTGTAAACGTAAAGGAAGCTGAGATAAGTAAACTGCAGATAGTAGAAAATAATGTGTACAGGAAGATCTTAGGAGGAATAAAATGGACAGCTGCAGCATCACTTAGAGGAGAAATAGGGTCATCCTCCATGGAAACAAGGATAATGACCGGAAAGATGCAGTATATTAGAAATGACTGGAGGAAAAGAAATAATGAAAGGGATACTGGCCAACTTGAAAGAAAACTCTAAGTGGTGGAGGAAAGCAGAGGAGAATCTGAAACATGCTTGACAGAGACGGAATTAAGAGGAATGACGAGGGAGATGGTCAGAGCCAAGACAGTGGGACACACATAAATGGATGGAAGAGGTGGAACGCAGTAGTTAAGTTATATATAAATAATGGAAAAGTGAAATAAAAGAGGAGGACATATATGGCAATAGATTCTCCTCAGTTATTCTCTTCAAGGCCGGGACAAACAGTTTACCGCTAAACACAAGATACACTGGAGATAATATAGGGTGTGAGCTGTGGGAGGCACCAGAGAAGAACCTGGAACACCTATTACTATTTTGCCCAATGTATAGTGAAGAAAGGAAGGCTATTATTGAATTGCAACAACCATATGAAGAAAATATAGGACATTATTGGGAAATTTTGTTTATTACTGAAAAAAATGGAAGCAAAAAAGGAAGGATTGAAAATGATATGGAGAAGGAGAGAGCAAAAGATAAAGGAACTGAGAGGGGAAACATAAGGGCATAAAACCAGCTTTATAGTAAAAACCAGATGATTAGTATATTATTGAAGAAAACCCAAACCACAAAGCACCGCAGAATAAAGTAGTTGTAAAAAAAAAAAAAAAAATAGAAGGGAGTGCCGATGCAAAGGCTTAACTAGTTTACTCCCGTCCCACAACTGAACTGAACTGAGGCCAGGATGAGAGGTGACCGAGGTACAGTATTATATTTCAATATCTCTATAGTTTTCTGTTATGTATGCTTGTAGTACAGTATGTGAATGATGTATTATGACGTTAAGACATAGTTGTGGGAAATATTTTCCCCCAGAGCAGTTGCGCTCTCTATTTTCATCATAGTTATCCCTGGTTAAAGGCAGAGGAAAAATTGAGACGGTTGTTAATTGTTCAAGCGGTTTTAATAACCCAGAAATTACGTTCTCTTTAATAATTCTTGTTATTGATAAATTAAATGCTACTGCATTTAACCCCCGTGGACAACTATACATTGTAAATACATGTAATTGTGGTACTTTCCACTGACCTAAACTGCGTCTGCGCGTTAGATGACGTGGCAAGTAGGGAAAGATTCTCCGGTTTAGCAGATGTGGAATTAAGATATTTACACAGTTAAAGGGAATATTTGGTCTAACTTTAGTTTAAGTAAAACTAAGATTAATATGTTAGATTTACCCTGTACATATCATGATGTAATTTATCTGTAGTCCTGTAAATAATTAATAGTTGGCAACCTACCATTCTATGAGGGAGGTGGGTACTGCCGCACACTGCACTCTGTTCCTAGTCACTCTTAACCCGCCCCGTCCCGACGACGTATGGGTACGTCACCACGATTTGCATTTGCCAGTCCCGGCGACGTACCAGTACGTCGTGCAATTGCAAGGTACCTAATTTGCACAATTTTCAATTTTCGCACGTGATTTTTCGTATGTATACACGGGACACCTTCCTCTATTCCTGTACAAGATACCAAGCAGGGACAATGCCTTACACTGCATAACCTCCCCCCTCCCCCCCTCACGCCATTGTCTTGGCAAAGGACCTGTTACCAGTGACCTGGCTAGTAAAGTTATTCAGGGCCAGAGTGATTCCCCAATCGATGACAATGTGGAGGACAATGTTTACATAGCATTAGAAGAAGAAACAGCCAGAAATAATGATCAGGTAGTGTGGCAAAAATAGGTCAGGTATGGTGATTAGATAGTGAGTGAAACAATGCTTATAATGCCTTTATTACTGCTTGAAAACCAATATACTGTCATACTACATATACATTCGTACCAAGTAAATAAATAAATACCGTTTATGAGTGGATAAAATAGTTACCCTCCCATAGAACTCGTTTTCTTTGGTGCCAGCATGATAGAAAACCCACTCAGGTAAGGAGGAACTCCTACCTGGATTGGGCACTTTAAACCTCAGGTGAGCGATTTCTCTATGAATTTTCGATGTTTCTCACCAAAAGCGAAGGTTTTAGCCAAAAAAAAAAAAAATCGAAAATACCTCGGGACTGGGGGATGTCGGAGGTGCGGAAAACCTCGGGACGTGACGGGTTAAGCTAAGACTTGCTCAAGCAGTTACACTAAGCAGCCTCATCGTCATCGGTTATCGATCACTCCCTCTTCACTAGCTAAGTAACTTTTACGAACTGGCCAATTCAAGGGGGGATTAGCTATGAGATAGAAGAGAAATAGTTATTGTAGGTGAGTTAAGGTTAAGCTACGTTTCGCCTAACTCTATGAGACTTGTTTGATTTACTTAAGAACAACTTTATAGACGAGTAACGACCTACGAGTTGTTTATTAGTAAATACCAGAAATTTCTATCGTAGCAGTGCCCAGCAGGGATACCGACTTGTATACATTAAATATTTTTCACATTTGGTGCCCAGAAAGAGGGCCCCGATTTGTTTATCAAAACTATTAAACATTTTTCACATTTTTGGTGCTCCGAGTGAGGAAAACCGATGTGTGCCGAAGCACTGAATGTGTTTAAAGTTGCTTTTGTGGGACACAGTTTACTTCTTCTTCTTCTTCTTCTTGTGACCTCTGTCGCTTTGTATCGCTTCGTAGGTCCTCCTTTTCTTCTTGCTCCTTATCCTCTTCTCTTTTCTTGATCACACTTCAATTTTCGTAACATTTTTTATATGTTTATTTACTGTCCTTCTTGCTGTTGCCTTTTTTTCCAGCATTGTGTTAGAAATATTTTAGCAAACTTCATTATTCTCCCTGTTTCTTCCTTATCCCCATATAGTCCCAGTACTGTACATATCCCCCATCATCTTCCTCAAGTCTTCTCTGCCATTCCTCCATTCCTATCACCGCTACTACTGATGCTATTAACTTCTCCCTATGCTCTTTGTAGTTGTTGCATTCAACAATTAGGTGCTCTATTGTTTCTTTTATCCCCTCACAAAATTTGCAGTTCTTGTCCTGTTCCTCTCTATTTCTACCATTCACTTCCAGAGTACCTGTCCTAGCTTTAACTAACAGTCTACTTCCCCAGTCTCCTACATGCCAGTTTAGTCCTTCTGGTTTTTGCTTTCTTTTATACCATTTCAGAGTCACTTTTCCTGTTAACCCCACTTTCCATCTGTTCAATCCATTCTCTTCAATCTTTTTCTTAATTTGTTTGTCTTCTATATGGCTCCAAGCCTCTGCCAGGTTTTCTCTCCTCTTCCATCTGTTAATTTCTCTCCCCCATGATGATCTTGCCCCTCTTTCCTCCAGCACCCTCTTAGCCCATCTTTCCACATTGAGTTTTTCTATTTTCTTTGTGAACCCCAATTTTCCTTTCACAATTCTTTCTTTGAATGTGCTCCAGCCCATGTCTCCCCTTATGGCTTCTACTGCCGTACTTCTTGGGACCCCCAGGCCCCACGTTCGGTTGAAGTGGAAGACGTGGACGTACGTGTCTATAGAGCTCCGGGAGGAAAGGGAAGCTCTTTCTCTGAAGATGAAAGGCTGAATGCCGTACTAGACTGGGAGCATGACCGTACGGTCCTGTTCCTTGGAGGAAATGATATCCATGAGGACGTGGAGGTCAATGAAGTAGTGGAGAATATTTTAGCAGTGGTAGGAGCCATAGAGGGCTCTTGTAAATCCTCAGTAGCCATTACCCTCCTCGAGCCAAGGAACCTGCCATATGGGTCCCCAGTTTGTTATGGAACATATAAATTAATTAGCAGAGCTGTAAACCGAAAGTTGCAACGGGCCAGGAAGGGAAGGGATTTCATACATTTTAATGCCAAGCCCTTCCAAGCAATGTTGAAAGCTGATGGTATTCAATGGAACCGTCATGGCAGGGAAGCGGTTCTGCAGAAATTTATAAATTATGTCGAACATAAGAAAGGAGAGTTCTATGCTGTACAAGCTATGGGTGGGCCTAGGGAATATTGAGGTAATTAATTCTGAGCTCGGGGAATATGGGTGTTTTGGCAATTGAGTGTGGGGATGAAATAAAACCCTAGAGGTTTAATAACCCTGGGGGATGGGTTGAAATTATAGACCTAATCCCTACACTCCTCAAAATTAAATGAATAATTAGCTGAGCTGTAATGAATATTACGAAATTGGGAGAGGGGATAATTTGTACAATGAGGACTTAATCCCTACCCTCTTCAAAATTTAAAATAATCAAATCATTACTAAGTTGAGGTAAATTTGTGGTTGGAATTCATAATTAAATTATTAAATTAGAACTTCGTCAACATGTCTGTTTCTTTATTGCAAAGATCTTCTAGTAGTAAGGCAGGATGGGTAACTAGAGCCATAAATGATTGTAACTAGTCGTTGGACCAAATACCTATGTCCAAGGAGAGAATAAATAGTCTCCTAAATATCCTGAAAGATCGATGGAATAAGTACGAAGAAAGTTACTTAACTTTAGAAGCGGCTATAGTAAAGGCTGAGAATAGGGAACTCTTAGAGTCAGAAACTACGAAGTTTGAAAACAAATTAGAAGAATACTTATCTGTAGTAAAGACACTAGAGTCAGAATTAGCTGACACTGCCGCGGAAACACAAGTTGTGGCACAGCAAAGTAGAGCTGTGTTACCACAAATAACGCTTCCGAAGTTTGATGGGGAGCAGAACTGGAAATCCTTCTGGGACCAGTTCAAATATTTGGTACACGATAGAACAGATCTCCCTAAAGTCACCAAACTTACGTATTTGTTAGGACAGGTCAAAGGAACACCATATCAACTGATAAAAGAATTACCAGTAGAAGAAAATAACTATGAGGTGGCTTTGACCATCCTTAGACAAAATTACGAAGACAGGGAGCAAGTTATAAATCAATTATTGAGGGCTCTAATAGAATTACCCACGCCTAGGCACGATTTTGATTCCTTGCAAAAATTTAGTTGCAGTAAGTTGTAAATTAAGGGCCTTAGGTACTTACGAAGATATTAAGACATCAGATTGGGTGCTTTCAAGAATTGTGTCCTTAAAGCTACCACCGAAAACCAAGGATGCTTTGTATGGTAGGTACCAGAAGGATAATTTCTCCTGTGAAGAGATTGAGGAAGGCTTGATGCAACTCTGTAAACATTTGCAAGGAACATTAAACACTACTGAGGTCAAACAGAGACTGAAGTAAAGAAAAAACCCACTAACCAACTGGTTGGGAAAGTTAAGTCAGAGAAGACTTAGCTCCACAAAAGCCGAGGATAAAGTATTAAAGATAAGGAATAGACATGCTGAGGATATTAAGGAATTAAAACCTTCCATGGTAAAAGACAGGAAAGTTTGTGTCTTTTGTGGTGAGCAACATTCCAGTGCATCCTGTCAACAGTACCCTGATTATGCTTCTAGAGTAGGGAAGCTTCAGGAACTGGGGTGTTGTATAATCTGTATGAACTCCGAACATACTGCCGCGGACTGTAAGACTAAATTAAATCTTTGCATTAAATGCAAAAAAGATCATCATCATAGTGCTTTATGCCCTAGGATGAAAATTGAGGTTCCTAAACCTGCAAGCGTCAATATGACAATTGCAAAGGGGAATGCTCCATTAGTAATGCCAGCTGCAGTACCAATAGCAGATGTGAAAGTATTGTTTGAGAATAGAAACCAATTAGTATGTACCCTGTTTGATACGGGTGCTCAGAAAACTTTCATTTCTGCAGACATTGTGGAGAAATTAAAGTTACCAGTTATCGGCAAGGTAAATCTAGCCATTACAGGATTCTTAACAACTAAGAAAGCTCAGTCTTTTGATTTAGTTAGACCTGTAATACAATTAGGCAGATATAAATTCCGTATAACAGCAGCTGTGCTTGATACTATGGAGACAAGTATATACATAAAAGGATTGAAGGAAACCTCTGATCATCTACAAAGCTCAGGGATAAAGTTGGCTAAACAGAATGTGGAATCAGATACTGTGGGTCCCATAAAAATGATAATTGGTTCTGATTATTGTGGAAGATTCCTACATAGGACTTTCAAAAGGAATAAGGTACAGTTGTTCAAGAGTCCAGGAGGTAACCTTATTATGGGTCAGTTGCCTTTTCCAAAACAAGTTAAAGGAGAGGCCAAACTAGTAGACTCAGTCTTTGTTACCCCCGCACAGTCATTGATGGTAGCAAGAATAGGTGCAGAATTAGAACTTACTCAGATAAATGACTTGTTGGATGAAAATATTGAACCTGTACACAAACTGTGGGACCTAGACAGTGTGGGAATACACTCTGAGGAACCAACCCCTGAAGATAAAATAACATTGGACTTGTATAATCAGTCTGTGGAATTTAAGGATGGACAGTATTTGGCAGGATGACCATGGAAACTAAACCATTCAGAGTTACCAACAAATTACCAAGCAGCTAAAGCTCAGTTAAATTCTCTTCTAAGAAAGTTGAGGGATAAACCAGAACATCTGATCCTATATGATAATATTATAAGGGATCAACTGAAGAATAAATTTATAGAAGAGGTAGAATACCCTGTTAACCACAAAGAAGGACACTACTTACCACATCATGCTGTAAGCAAGGATTCAGTAACTGCTCCCATAAGGATAGTATTCAACTGTAGTAGTTAAGCGTCCAAGGGATGAGCTAGCTTGGACGATTGCCTATACTCTGGACCTACACTAACAGAGAAGTTAGGGAATGTGTTACTAAGATTTAGAGAAAAACCTTACGCTTACACAGCAGACATTAGTAAGGCTTTTCTCAGAATAGGACTGAGAGATAAGGATAGGAAATTTACAAAATTCCTCTGGCCTCATGATCCTCAAAATAAGGATAGTCCATTGAAAACTTACTGTTTCCGATCGGTGCTCTTTGGCTCTTGTGCTAGTCCTTTCCTACTTTGCAACACTTTAAAGCATCATTTTGAAAATGCCAAATGTCCAGAAATAGGGCAGGCTTTTTATATGGATAATTTGCAAGGTATTGCTGATACAGAGTCGGAAGCTTTGAAGGCTTATAAAGTAGCCAATTCCGAATATGGGAAGGCAAATTTGCCGTTACAGAGCTGGAATACAAATTCACCGCTTTTGAGGAATAAAATACAAGAGGACTATCCAGATTCTGACATTCCCAAAATTCAAAATGTGTTAGGTCTTAACTGGGATACAACAGCTGATGTAATAAGTTTGAAACCAATTAAGTTCTCTGATGTCACTCTCACCAAGAGGTCCTTGTTAAGTCAGGTTTCTAAGCAATTTGACCCATTGGGATTTGTCAGTCCTATAGTTATTAGGGGCAAATGTTTAGTACAGGAGGCTTGGCGAGAAAAGTTAGACTGGGACTCTGAATTAGGTGAGACATATGTGGAACAATGGGAACAGATTAGAGAGGAGTTTGAAACTACTTCAAGCATATGTATTCCCAGGAAAATAAACAGTAATGAGAAGTCGCACTTACACATATTTTGTGATGCTTCTCAAAGGGCCTATGGAGCAGTAGCTTATTGCGCAACAGGAGAGGATGGTAAGATTATAATGTCCAAAGCCAGAGTTGCGCCAATTAAAGAAAGAACCCTACCTCAAATGGAATTGGCTTCCATAGAAGTAGGAACTAAACTGGCCAGGTATATAACCACTACTCTTGATACTCAGTTTGAGGACATTTACATATGGACTGACAGTGAGATTTGTCTCTACTGGATAGGGAAGGAAGACAGTAAAATTCCTTTCGTCCGTAATAGAGTGAAGACTATTAAAGAGCTGTCTTCCAAATTTAATTTCATGCATGTGTCCTCCAAACAAAATCCAGCTGATCTGCTCTCGAGAGGTTCGACCGTAAGGAGACTGATCAAAGATAACTTGTGGTTTAAAGGTCCTAAATGGTTACTCACTAAGGATTGGCCTGAACAGAAACAGTACAGTATTGCTGAGATTAGTGTAGTGAACTTGGATCCTATGGTACCTGAGCCAGAAGTAATTGACATCAGCCGATTCTCATCAATAAGACAACTTCTAAATACTACTAAATTGGTTGTTGAATTTTTGAATAAGAAGTGGGGTTTCAGAAATCAGATCCCCTAGAATACTGGTTGAAAAGAGTACAAAGAAATTCTTACGGGGAAATATATAAACTTTTAGGCCAAGACACTGGAAAAAGGAATAAGCTGATGAAGAATTTAGGCTTGTTCTTAGACGGAAAGGGTCTGATAAGATGTCGAGGCCGATTGGTAAAGACTGACTTGCCCATCCAAACCAAACATCCCATTTTATTACCTAAGAGTGGATGCTTTGTACAACTTATTATAAAGGAAGCCCATAATTCCACTCTCCATGGAGGTGTACCGCAGACTTCAGCCCAAATTCGGGAAAGGTACTGGATTCCTAAGGGTAGACAGGTTATTAAAAAATATCTCAAAAACTGCATCATTTGTAGGAGGTATGAGCAGCGACCTTATATCTACCCAGGACCACCAGCCCTACCGAAGGATGGGGTGAACATAAGTCGGCCCTTCCGTATAACAGGAGTGGACTACACAGGGGCTATAACTGTTACGGGTGAGGAAACTCCCCATAAAGTTTACATTTGTTTATTTACTTGTGCCTACACAAGGGCAGTCCATCTAGAATTAGCGAAAGACCTAAGCTCAGAGACATTCCTCAATGTCTTTCGCAGATTTGCCGCTAGAAGGTCTTGTCCTGGCAAGTTAATAAGTGACAACGGAACTAATTTCGTAGGAGCAGCACCTTTACTGTTGAACATAATGAACGACCCAAAGGTTAAGTCGGCGCTGGGAATCCGAATTTGTTTTTGGCAGTTCACAGCTCCAAGAGCTCCATGGCAAAATGGATTTACCAAAAGAATTATTGATATTGTCAAGAACTGCCCGAGGAAAACATTACATAGAACTAAGATCACGAGAGAAGATTTAAGAACAGTAATAACTGAAATTGAACCAGGATTAATAATAGACCCTTGACTTATCAAGATGACACTAGCGACTCGCTAGAGGCCTTAACACCGACTCACATGTTATATGGCAGGAAGCTCCATCTGATGCCTTGTGTGGATATCCAGGAAGAAGTTGATGATCCTAACATAGGAAATAATGATTTAGGACAACATCTGCATGAGGGATATCAACGTCTGAAAAGGGTGCTGGATACTTGGAATAGACATTGGAGCGAAGAGTATCTTTTGAGCCTACGCAAGAGGTTTTATGGAGCTCAAGCTGCCAGCAACAAATCAGTTATAAACATAGGAGATGTGGTCTTAGTGAAGACTGAACAGCCAAGATCCCAATGGCCATTAGCTATAGTGATCTCCACACACCCAGATTCTGAAGGGGTGCAGAGACTCGTAAAAATAAAATGCAGGGGACATACCAGTATAAAAACTATTGATAAACTGGTATCCCTTGAGTTAGCAGCCACTCCAGATCCAGAGGATGGTGAAGATCAAACGGGTCAAGAGGCGCGACCTAGTAGGGCCGCAGCACAGGGTTCTCGAGAACTATGGAGGGAACTCTTGACTAAGGGTCATATTACATGATACAACGTATCATTTTCCGCTGACCCCAAAACTGTGGGAAATATATTCCCCCAGAGCAATTGCGCTCTCTGTTTTCATCATAGTTATCCCTGGTTAAAGGCAGAGGAAAAATTGAGACGGTTGTTAATTGTTCAAGCGGTTTTAATAACCCAGAAATTACGTTCTCTTTAATAATTCTTGTTATTGATAAATTAAATGCTACTGCATTTAACCCCCGTGGACAACTATACATTGTAAATACATGTAATTGTGCTATTTTCCACTGACCTAAACTGCGTCTGCACGTTAGATGACGTGGCAAGTAGGGAAAGATTCTCCGGTTTAGCAGATGTGGAATTAAGATATTTACACAGTTAAAGGGAATATTTGGTCTAACTTTAGTTTAGGTAAAACTAAGATTAATTTGTTAGATTTACCCTGTACATATCATGATGTAATTTAACTGTATTTAGTCCTGTAAATAATTAATAGTTGGCAACCTACCCTTCTATGAGGGAGGTGGGTACTGCCGCACACTGCACTCTGTTCCTAGTCACTCTCAAGCTAAGACAGTTGTATATACGCACCATAAGGACGCTTGCTTGCTCAAGCAATTACACTAAGCAGCCTCATCGTCATCGGTTATCGATCACTCCCTCTTCACTATACCTCATACCAATTAATCTGGCCAGGCATGTATGGCAACACTGTTCCTGCCGAGATTCTGATTGGCTGGAGGTGTTTGTTCGATTTCGTTGTTGCTAAAACTGATACTCTATTATCAGATATGATACTGAGTTTGTCAACAATACAATCGTCAAAAGCAATAAGAAATCCGTTATATACTTAACAACAATGAAATTTTCGTAGGAAGATAGAGATATGAGTCAACAAAGTATTATAATAGTCCAAGTTAAGGTCAGCATTAGAACAAATCCTTTATATCTCCGACACTCCATAATATAACAGAAAATTAAGGAAACCTGCTTAATCTAAGCGTTGGTATAACACACATTTAAATTATAAAGTCAGTCCGCACCCTTAAATCGTGCCACAACTCTGAATAATTAAAAATTCTAATGAAAAGACGAGTTGTGTGGGGAGGGAGATTTGAAAAAATCGCGACAAATCAAAGTAGGCTAAAGGAAAACTATTTCATTATATATCCTTTATTATCACAGTGCGGACTGATCTTAAAATTTAAATGTGTTATACCAACGCTTAGATTAAGCAAGTTTCCTTAATTTTCTGTTATATTACGGAGTGTCGGAGATTTAAAGGATTTGTTCTAATGCTGACCTTGACTTGGACTGTTATAATACTTTGTTGACTCATATCTCTATCTTCCTACGAAAATTTCATTGTTGATAAGTATATAACGGATTTCTTATTGCTTTTGACGATTGTATTGTTGACAAACTTAGTATCATATCTGATAATAAAGAGAGTATCAGTTTTAGCAACAACAAAATCGAACAAACACCTCTAGCCAATCAGAATCTCGGCAGGAACAGTGTTGCCATACATGCCTGGCCAAATTAATTGGTATGAGGTATAGCTAAGTAACCTTTACGAATTGGCCAATTCAAGGGGGGGATTAGCTAATGAGATAGAAGAGAAATAGTTATTGTAGGTGAGTTAAGGTTAAGTTACGTTTCGCCTAACTCTGAGACTTGTTTGATTTACTTAAGAACAACTTTATCGACGAGTAACGACCTACGAGTTGTTTATTAGTAAATACCAGAAATTTCTATCACAGTGCCAGGTGTAGCGTTATGATCTGTCCCCCTGTCCGCCCCCTAGGGCGCATGCGCGGGAGTTGCCAGAGGCCGCCACAAATATGCCATTTGTCCTCTGATCTCTGTAGGGGTAACATGATCGGAGCCTCTCGCCCTTTGTTTACAAACGGCAAATGGTCATTCCGGCGTCTCATATCATTCGTCTCAAAGCTTTCTCGGGTAGTTTTCGCACTTAAATTAAATTAGGTTAGGCGGAAAGCAGTAAAAATTCGAATTTCTAAGGTATGAATGAGTTAGGTTGGATAAACATAGTTATAATTAATCATCTGGGGACGAGTTATCTAATCTGTTAGGCGTGAGGATTGCCTTAGCTTTGAATCTTTACAGGAATGAGTCAAGCTCGTATTGTCCCGTGTATTAAACCGTTTTTATCATACATATCCTTGAAATTATAAATAGTTTTGGCACACACTACCTCATTCGGTTGTGCATTCCACTGATCAATTGTCCTATTAGGGAAACTGAATTTCCTTACATCTTTATCACCTCTCTTTTATGCTGTATTTTGCAATGTCCTCTTGCTGATGCTTCACACATATGATATATATTCATTTATGTCTATTTTCTGTTCCCCTGATATGCATTTATATAGCATAATCATGTCTCCTCCTCTCCTGCAGCGTTGGTAAATTCAATCTTTCCAGTCTTTCTCAGTAACTTAAATCCCTTAAGCTTGATACCCATCTTGTAGTGGCCCGTTGTATTTTTTCAATCTTATCTGTGTTTTTTGAGATGAGGATTCCAGACTACTGTGATGCATAATCCAGAGTTGGTCTGATGAATATCTTCCTCAGCATATCTTCATTTATATACGTGAATGCTATTCTTATATTAGCAAGCAATGTATACATGTTTCGTACCTTCTCACTGATGTGATCATCAGGAGATAGTCTGTTACTGATAATTACTCCTAGGTCCTTCTCCTTTTCTGATATGTGTAGGGTTGATCTTCCTAACTTATAATACCAATCTGGTCTTTTCTCACTTTTACCAAATTTTATTACATGACACTTATCCACATTAAATTCCATTTGCCATTTATTGCTCCATTCATGAAGCTTGTTCAATTCCTCTTGCAGCTCTTTGCAAGAATCTATGTTAGTAATTTTCTTTTGAATTTTTGCATCGTCTGCAAACATACTTAGATAGCTTCCTCTCTGCGTTATATATTCACTTTAATACCCACGCAACTCCTTTTAAATGCCATAGAGTCAATAAGTGGCTTGGTGCTGGCTTTTCCTTTTCCTTTTTTTTCCAATTATCCAATCCAATCCCTTTAGTTTGAGAAATCTTACATCTCCCTTTAGTTTTGAGAAATCTCACATAAGAGTGTTAGGCTAGTCCAGTACAGTTCAAGTTCAGTCAATGTGAAATGAAAATTAGCCTCTGAATTTCATTTATGGAAAAGTACTTTTAACTCGACACTATGAAAACAGTATGCACTCGAGTAGTGTATGCTTAGTGAAGTGTCCTGTTCACACTGTTACAGCACTGCTACTGATTCAATGGATAATGATAAAGTAAAAACCCTTATCAGTTACGTTACTGAGATCACTTCAGATACTAGTTGTTATGGGAAATTAAAAAAAAAAATCCTAAGTTAGGTTATTCAGCACATTGGGTACATTACTACATATCACTGATTGGCATATTTTAATACCAATCGTTTATTTAAATCTACACACATGTGCAGTAACATAAACCCTGTCGTGTCCAGTAGCACAGGATATAATTATATACTGTGCTATCAATGGAAATGCATTGAATACAGTAATTAAAAAAAAAAAAAAGCAAAAGTTAGCACCAAGCCAATGAAAATATGGCACTGAGGTGGAAGGAGGTTGGGTGGTTATTAAAGTGAAAATATATGGCTGAGAGATAAGACACATGAAGTACAAGAGGAGGTGAATAATAAACGCCAGTACCAAGCTAAAACAATGACTACATGGCACTATAATGGAAGAGGGTTTGGTGGGTATTAAAGTGAAACTGTAAGGCAGAGAGGTAAGACAAATAAAGTACAGGAGCAGAGTGGGAAGAGGGGAAGGATGGAGATTAAAGTGCCCCTTTTGCCACAAGCAGGGATACTGAGGAAGTATTCTGTCCCCCCTCCCCAGGGGGGTAGTATCAATGGAAACTAAGCCAGCTCCCAGTCACGGTTATCTCACGAATCCTTTCCCCTCGGGGAGGGGGGGTAGAACACTTCCTCAGTATCCCTGCTTGTCGTAAAAGCCCACTAAAAATCCTTCCCCTTTTCCCCCTCTGCTTCTTGTACTTTATCTGTTCCACCTCTGCCATATATTTTCAATACCCACCCAAGTTAGTGCCATATAACTTAGTCATTGAATGGAATGGATTATTAAAAAAAAAAAAAAAAGAAAAAAAAAGAAAGGAAAGGTAGCACCAAGCCACTCAATGACTATATGGCAGTACAATAGGAGTTGGGTGGGTATTAAAGTGAAAATATAAGGCAGAGAGGTGGGACAGATAAAGTACAAGAAGCAGAGGGGGAAAAGAGGAAGGATGAAGATTAAAGTGCCCCTTTTAGACGGTTTTTACGACAAGCAGGGATACTGAGGAGGTATTCTATCCCCCCCTCCCTCCCCAGGGGGAAACTTAGTCATTGAGTGGCTTGGTGCTCGCTTTCCTTTTTTTTTTTCTTTTTTTTTTTAATCCATTTCATTTCCTTCCATTCCATTCATGAGTCCTTTACTCATCCCTCTTAACCACCTGTGAGGTCTACAAATACCTGTACGCTAGGCAAATTTAACACAGTGAGAAATACTCAGCTACAGACCAGTATCACCGACCAGTGTTGTAAGATACTAGAAAAGCTGATAAGGGAAGTTTGGGTAAAACATCTAGAACATGGTATGATAAAAGAGAGGCAGTTCGGTTTTAGGAAGGGAAAATCATGTGTTACTAATCTTCTAAGCAATTATGACAAAGTTAGAGAAACATCACAGAAAAGAGAAGGATGGGTGGACAGTATCTATTTAGATTTTAAGGAAGCATTTGACAAAGTACCGCACCAAAGACTTTTATGGAAACTGTACCATCAACGAGGTATCCAAGGCAATCTCCACTGTTGGATGCAGGATTTTCTCAGAGAAAGGGAAATGAGAACAATATTAAGGGGGAATTACTCATCATGGAGGGAAGTGACCAGCGGAGTGCCACAGGGCTCAGTTATGTTTTTAGTATATATAAATGGCATAGATAGTAATATTGGAAATGAAGCTATCTAAATATGTTTGCAGATGACGCAAAAATTCAAAAGAAAATTACTAACATAGATTCTTGCAAAGAGCTGCAAGAGGAATTGAACAAGCTTCATGAATGGAGCAATAAATGGCAAATGGAATTTAATGTGGATAAGTGTCATGTAATAAAATTTGGTAAAAGTGAGAAAAGACCAGATTGGTATTATAAGTTAGGAAGATCAACCCTACACATATCAGAAAAGGAGAAGGACCTAGGAGTAATTATCAGTAACAGACTATCTCCTGATGATCATATCAGTGAGAAGGTACGAAACATGTATACATTGCTTGCTAATATAAGAATAGCATTCACGTATATAAATGAAGATATGCTGAGGAAGATATTCATCAGACCAACTCTGGATTATGCATCACAGTAGTCTGGAATCCTCATCTCAAAAAACACAGATAAGATTGAAAAAATACAACGGGCCACTACAAGATGGGTATCAAGCTTAAGGGATTTAAGTTACTGAGAAAGACTGGAAAGATTGAATTTACCAACGCTGCAGGAGAGGAGGAGACATGATTATGCTATATAAATGCATATCAGGGGAACAGAAAATAGACATAAATGAATATATATCATATGTGTGAAGCATCAGCAAGAGGACATTGCAAAATACAGCATAAAAAGAGAGGTGATAAAGATGTAAGGAAATTCAGTTTCCCTAATAGGACAATTGATCAGTGGAATGCACAACCGAATGAGGTAGTGTGTGCCAAAACTATTTATAATTTCAAGGATATGTATGATAAAAACGGTTTAATACACGGGACAATACGAGCTTGACTCATTCCTGTAAAGATTCAAAGCTAAGGCAATCCTCACGCCTAACAGATTAGATAACTCGTCCCCAGATGATTAATTATAACTATGTTTATCCAACCTAACTCATTCATACCTTAGAAATTCGAATTTTTACTGCTTTCCGCCTAACCTAATTTAATTTAAGTGCGAAAACTACCCGAGAAAGCTTTGAGACGAATGATATGAGACGCCGGAATGACCATTTGCCGTTTGTAAACAAAGGGCGAGAGGCTCCGATCATGTTACCCCTACAGAGATCAGAGGACAAATGGCATATTTGTGGCGGCCTCTGGCAACTCCCGCGCATGCGCCCTAGGGGGCGGACAGGGGGACAGATCATAACGCTACATAACGCAGTGATACCGACTTGTATACATTAAATATTTTTCACATTTGGTGCCCAGAAAGAGGGCTCCGATTTGTTTACCAGAACTATTAAACATTTTTCACAATAGTTGAAAAAGACCTAACCTGTTTGAATGCTGATTTTTGCAATAAAAAGAAGTTAAATGTTTGAGACAAAGAAATTATTACTTTTCAGTTTTACGGGAATCACTGGGATTGAACAGAATATCAAGATGTAATAGAAGAAATAAAATGTCAAGAAAGAATCATGGTAATTTTCCCGTAAGGTCCAGCCTTGGCCCTCTGAGGCAGTAAAACTCGGCCCATAAAAATTGCAAGCACAGCACATGGGGGCATGCAGTATGAACAAACAATGAGGCGACCACAAGAATTCCTGCAATCATCAAAAGCAGTAGATGGGTGCAGAGGATTTCCCTGATGAATGTGCCAGTCTCTGATGCACTTCTTAAAACACTTCTGGCTGCCTGACAGTGACTTCTAGAACTTCTGTGTACAAGTTGCTGACACTGCAGAACTGGTCTGTGCTCACCACTGAAAACTCTTCATTCTCCAAGCTTCACCTACAGCCAGAGGGAACTTTCGACTACAAATAAGTATACATTGAATGTTAGTCTTGAGTTCAAATTAGGTACAGTATAATAATAGTTGCAAAATGAGTTATACTGAACAAGCTGTAAGTGACCTGCCCCAGTTAACCGAGGCAAATGAGGAAGCCATATGTGACTGTCTCCAGTCTACTGAGGCAAATGAGGAAGTGAAGAGTACCAAAGGTCTTTAATAGAGAAAGGGCATGAGTACCAATTAACACAGTGTTCAAAGAGGTTAGCATCATCAAGGCAAGCATGGACAAAAGTGGTAAAGGAAATATTATCAGGTATGAATGATGTAAGTTTGGATCAGCCAGAACAGGTGCAGTTTAATGAAGTAGTAAATGCATTTCATAAGTTAATGGAAGCAGATCCAAGCTTACAAGAAAAATTGTCACAGGAGTTAGTGGAAGAAAAAAAAGTGCACACCACCTGTTTAAGGAGAATGGACAACAAAATGAATGAATTGATGCAGAACACAGAATCAGTAAGTAAAGCTCCCAAGGATTCACAGTCTGTTAGGTCACAAATTAGTAAAGCTTCCAAGTGCTCACAGTCTGTTAGGTCATAAAGTACTAAAACTTCAAGGCACTCTTACTGCACTAGTAGATCTTATTCCAGCACCACAAAAAAAGAACAGTTAAATGCTAAACTAGCTAGGCTAAAAGTTGAGCAGCAGTTTCAAGAAATGGAAATAGAACATCAGAAATTCTTGCAAGAAAAGGAAATGAGTATCAGAAGCTCAAGCAAGAAAAGGAACATGAGTATAGGCAATTATTTTTAAATAAAGATCTTGCTGCTACTCAAGCTGAGCTAAATGCTGTAAATTCAATGGAAGATTCTTTAGATTTGCCAGAGTGTGATGATGAGCTAGATAGTAAAGAACAGCATCTTCAAAAATTCTTTGAATCACAAGGACTGACAGAAGGTGAGAAAATCAAACCTAGCGTATCAGAACCGAAAGTGCCTGTCAAAGATTCAGCTGTTTCTGCCATGGGTGAATTAGAGAGACAAGTGTCCAAAGTAAATCATACTTTCTTGCAGGTGAGTCCAAAGCTTAACCCACATGCTAAGAGTTTTGAACCAGAATCAGAATGAAAACAGTCACAGGCATCAGGTAAGCATGATACACCAAGTCAGTCAGTGGACATGAATATACTAAAAAGTGTGGTAGATATTTTATCATCCAAAAACACAAGTGAATTGCCTAGCCCAGAGCCAGAGATCTTCAGAGGAGATTTATTAGAATTTCTATCCTGGATAAAGAATTTTGAAATATTCACAGAGTCGCGAGTCACCAATCCGGCAGAGAAACTTTTCTACCTAGGAAGGTAAAAACTGATGGGGAAGCCAAAGAAGTATTAGAGAACGTTTGTGTGTGCATAATGAAGAAGCTTTCAGTATGGTTAAAAGTAAACTGAAAGACAGATTTGGCAATGAATTCATAGTGGCAAATGCTTATAGAAGAAAACTGAGTGAGTGGCCAAAGATCTCAAGCACTACAGAAATTATCCGACTTCTTGCAGAACTGTTTTACAATAATGAACTCAACAAATTTCCTTAATGTTTTAAATGATCCTCAAGAAAATAGCAAAATCTTACAGAAGTTACCCCCATCTTTAATTGAAAGATGGAATTCAGTAGTCCACACCTGGTTCTCCACATGCATAGAATACCCTCCATTTTATGCCTTTTGTCAATTCTTAGCAGATGAGGCAAAGAAAGCTTGTCATCCAGTCTCATCCTAGAGTGCAGTCATGGCAATGAGTCAAAAGCATAACGCAGGTGCTTTAAAGGGAAAGAAGGAAGATAAAGCAGAAACAAACAGATTTGGGGTAAAAAGTCTGGTAGCCAACACAACTGGAGTGAAAGAAACAGAAGCACGAAAGGATCAAAGGGACAAGGGTGACAAGAAACAAAGGAATCAAAAGGACAAGGATGACAATAATCAAAACATCAAAAGGCCACAGTGTATCTGCCGCAAAGAAGAACGTGAACTGGACACATGTAAAAGGTTCAGTGAGCTTAGCAATAAGGAAAAGGTAGAATATGTACAGAAGTCATTTATCTGCAAAGGTTGTCTAAAGTATGGATATATCATGAAAAACTGCAAAAGACGGAAAGTATGTACAGTATGTAAGAGACGTCATCCAACATCTCTTCATGAAGCCATACCTGAAAGAATCAGAGAGAAGGAAACTGAGGAATCACAACAGTGCAAGACAACAGAGGACAATGCTGTCTCAAACAGAATTAAAATCGACAGGTCGTTCGTAGGAGATACACACAGCATGATTGTTACAGTGTGGCTGTACAACAGCAGTGATGCGTCAGAGTCTTAGTTTATGCCTTACTAGATTATCGGTCTGACGTTTGCTTTATTAAAGGGATTACTATAGACAAAGTTAAAGCAACTGGACCACAAATACATCTGCAGTTAGCTACAGTGATGGGAAAAGATACTGTGCTTTGTACCAAAGTACAAGGGCCTGTGGTAAAGGGCGTGTATGAAGAGAAAGAAGTGTTCCTTCCCTATACATACTCTAGAGAACATATACCAGCCAGACGAGATCAGATACCAAGACCCAAGACTGCAAACAATTGGCCACATTTGAAAGGAATAGCAGACAAACGGATGCCATATGACTCTAACGTAGAAATTTGTCTAATCATAGGACTTAGCTGTACTAAAGCACTGAAACCGAAGGAAATTATCCCAGGAAATGAAAATGATCCCTTTGCTAGAAGAACAGAGTTAGGATGGGGTATAATAGGAAAGGTTTGTGGCGACAGAAGCACAGATGGCATTGTACAGGTACACAGAACTATGGCTCGAGAAGTTGTCATCAATAATGAAAGGAAAGCTTCCTAGTTGTTCCAGCTCAAGTAAAGAAGGTTGTCAACCTGCAGCAAATCAAGAAAATGTTTGAGCTGGACTGTAATGACAGACAGTTGACGTTCCTATCTCATATGAAGACAAACTTTTCATAACAAAAATGAAAGAGGGAGTATACAAGCCAGAAGAAGAACATTATAAGATGCCACTTCCTCTCAAGAATGAAAATGTCAAATTTGAAAACAAAACTTAGCTGTTTACAGACTGGATAGACTGAAAAGAAAGCTCAAAAATGACAAGAAATATTATCAAGATTACAGTATATGAAGTCTGTGCAAGACAGGATAACACATGGGTACGCAGAAGCGGTTCCAGCCAAGGAGTTAGCAAGTGCAGATGGGTTTGTGTGGTACGTACCTCATCATGGGGTGTATCATCCAAAGAAACCGGGCAAGATAAGAGTAGTATTTGGCTGCAGTGCTAGCTACAAGAAACAGTCACTAAATAGTCACTTATTACAAGACCCAGACCTCACAAACAGTCCATTGGAGTGTTATGCAGATTTCGCCAAGAAGAGGTAGCATTTGTATGTGATATTTCTGCAATGTATCATCAGGTGCATGTGTCTCCTGAACACAAGGACTTGCTACGCTTTTTGTGGTGGAAAAATGGAGATCTGGACAAAGAAGTGATTGAATATAGAATGACCGTGCACTGGTTTGGAGCTGCTACTTCACCAAGTGTTGCAATTTTCACATTAATGAAAACAGCTGATGATAATGAGCTTGAGTTTGGATCTGATGCAGCTAAGATTGTCAAAAATGATTTTTATGTAGATGATGAGTTAAAGTCTGTAACTACTGCAGCTGAAGCTGTCCAATTGATTAACAGCAGTACGGCAATGTGCATGAATGGAGGCTTCAAGTTTCATAAGTTCTTGTCCAACAGCAAGGAGGTACTGGCAGCCATCAGTCCAGAAGAAATGGCAGGAAGTATCAAGAGCTTAAATCTCAGCAAGGACTCGCTGCCTATTGAGAGAACACTTGAAGTTGAGTGGTGTGTTGAATCTGACTCATTTCAGTTTAGAATAAATTTAAGTAGTGAGCCTGTAACAAGAAAAAGTATTTTATCAATGTAAGTTCCATATTTGATCCCCTAGGTTTAGTATCTCCTTTCACTCTAAATGGAAAAAGAATACTTCAGGATCTGTGTAAAGATAGGGTAAGTTGGGATGATGCTGTACCAGAAAACATGAAGTCTAGGTGGGAACAGCAAGTGAAAATACCAAGGTGTTACAAACCTGAAGCGTTTGGAAAAATTAAAGCAGTTGAATTTCATCATTTCTCAGATGCTAGTCAGG
Organism: Coenobita brevimanus; assembly: GCF_032717465.1. Taxonomy (NCBI): domain Eukaryota; kingdom Metazoa; phylum Arthropoda; class Malacostraca; order Decapoda; family Coenobitidae; genus Coenobita; species Coenobita brevimanus. The sequence continues at coordinate 26,050,261 of NC_137063.1, read as the reverse complement.
AAGGCTATGGACAGTGCTCTTACATTAGATTGATTAATGACAAAGGTCAGATGCATTGTGCACTTGTAATGGCAAAATCAAGAGTAGCACCACTTAAACCCATTACTATTCCAAGGTTAGAGCTTGCAGCAGCAGTTGTATCAGTAAGAGTTCACACAATTCTGAGAAGACAGCTGAATTACCAAGATGTCAAAGAAGTATTTTAGACTGATAGCAAAGTAGTGCTAGGCTATATCTGTAATGATGCTAAGAAATTTCATGTGTATGTTGCAGAGTTCAACAGATACGAGATGAAACATCACGAGCACATTGGAAGTATGTTGAAACAGAAAATAACCCAGCTGACTACGCATCACGAGGCATGCCAGTACATGCCATGATTCACAGTTCTAAGTGGTGAAATGGACCAGACTTTCTTGGGTAATCGCTTGACACACTTCAAGCATGAGTAGAAGACTTCGTTGTTGCAGATGATCATGAAGTGAAGAAAGTTATATCATGTCTCACAGAAGCTCAAGAGCCATCATCATTCCTAGACAGACTGAAGTATTTCTGAGATTGGCACCGTGCAACTAGAACTACTGCAATGTGCCTCAGACTTTAGAAAAAATTCAAAGGCAAAGAGCAAAGTAAGCAAAATGTAAAAACAGCCAAACAAAACTTCGTCAAGTCTGAGTATATTCCTGTGACTGCAGCAGAACTGAGAGAAGCTGAAAATGAGATAATAAAACAACTTCAGGCACAAGCATTCCCAGAAGAAAAAAAAGAGCATTGATGAACAAAGTTAACAAGGAAGAGTTAATTTGTGGTGTTAGAAGAAACAAGAAAAATGTCTTAAAGAAATCAAGTCAAATGTATAAGCTTGATCCATTCATGGATGAAGATGGGATCATCAGAGTAAGTGGAAGGATCAGAAGAGCAAATAATTATGCACAAAGACAGAAAGCACCCAGCCATATTACCAAAGAAATCTCACATAACTGATTTGTTGATTTGTTACTACCATAAAAAAATACATCAAGGTTGAGGCATTACACTAAATGAGTTTAGAGGGTCTGGGTATTGGATTATAGGAGGATTTTCTCTAGTAACTACGCACATTTCCAGGTGTACCATTTGTAGAAAGGTTAGAGGAAGTACACAGGAACAAAAGATGGCGGATCTTCCTACAGATAGGTTAGAACCTACTGCTCCTCTTACTTATTCTGCTGTTGATTTCTCTGGACCTTTTTTTATTAAGGAAGGACGTAAGGAACTGAAAAGGTATGGTGTATTGTTTACTTGCATGACTTCGCGTGCAATTCACTTAGAAACAGACAACACTATGAACACAGACTCATTCATCAGTGCCTACTGTCGCTTCATAGGACGGAGGGGACCTGTACTTCAGTTGAGATCTGATCAGGGTTCAAACTTTGTTGGTGTTTGGAATGAGTTGTTAACATGTTTATAAGAAATGGATCAAGAGAAAATAAGAACAGAACTATTGAAAAATCATTGTGACTGGATAAAAATTAAAATGAATGTACCCCATGCAAGTCATATGGGTGGCTTATGGGAGAGGCAAATACGTACAGTGAGAAATGTACTTTCAGTATTGCTCGATCAGCTTGGGTCTTAGGTAGATGATGAATCTTTAAGAATTTTCATGATAGAAGCAGAATCAATAGTGAATGGTCATCCTCTAACTGTAGACACATTGAACTCTCTTGAGCACATAGAACCACTGACACCCAATATGTTACTGACCATGAAATCTACTGTAAAGTTGTACTACCTCCTCCAGGCAGCTATGACAAGGTAGATGTGTGTTCAAGGAAGTGCTGGCGTAGGGTGCAGTACTTAGCAAATGAGTTTTGGTCAAGATGGAAAAGAAAGTTCTTGCAGTCTCTCCAGTTGAGAAATAAATGGGTAATGCCACATAGAAATTTGCAAGTAAATGACAGTGACTGTAAAAGAAGAGACTTGGGCAAGAAATAATTGGAAGTTGGGAAAAATAGTAGAAGCCCTTCCTGATGAAGATGGTCATGTAAGAAAGTTCAAGGTTATGATGTCAGACTTATAGTTAGATAACCAAGGTAAACGTGCTCAAGCCATCACCTTTGAAAGACCAATTCACAAACTCATTTTGTTAGCTAAAGCAGAGTGAGACCGGGATATCCCCACCAAAGAGCCTACCTAAGTGCCAAAACTGTGCCAAAGTGTTTTCTTCCTCATAGTATTAATTTTTTACTTTTATACTCAATAGAATATAAGGTAAACTGCTCTCACAAATTAGGGGAGCCATGTAAATGCCATATTCATTATGTGCATTGTTATGCTGGGTGTTTTTAGTCCGACCTCTCGTCCTAAAAACGCCCGCGACTGAGCGGGGTCTTCTTTCCAGACCGGAAGTAAAGCATCAACAAAGGAACAGGGCGTAAAAATTCGGCAGTATACCTTAACATATCTATTGTCTTAATTCAAGACACCTTACAATACAGAAACAGAGACACTGGATACAGAATGGACAGGGTGACAGAGTTGGTTTTCAGATACAAAGTGTACAAACACAACAGTGATGTCGAGGGCAGAATATAATGATAGTCACTTATACAGACATTGTCGTCACTAGGGCACGCCATAGGTGTCAGCTTTAGGCATAACAGTTTAACTGGATGCACTATATGTGAGTGGGATAAAGGGCCAGGTTGGTCGATATTACTATACACTTGATATGGCGCGAGTCGCGGCACTCGGAATTGTCACTTAGCCGCGGCGACACTTTTCCACCAGTTTTGTCTCTGTTGGTTGGTCTCAGTCTTTTTTGGGGCGCCACCAGTATAGACACGGCATTTCTATACATCACAATTGTCTTACGATTCGTGCTCACTGACCCTTTGGTTTCTGCCCTTGTATTGATATACACTGTTCGTCACTTTATATTATGTTTTCACGGTTCCACTGTCACTGTCTCTTTTGCTTACTTAGGCGCAACTCAGGAGGTGCGTTGAAGTCACCACTATGCCCCTGGTTCCTGGGCTAACAGAGGTGGCGCCCGGACGTGGGAGGGGGCCCTTCTGGGGAGCCCTCCTGCAGGAGGCAATGTACCACCCGCAGGGGAGTCACTGCCCTGGCCTGCTTCGTCAGGGGGGTGCAGGGAGGCCCTTCCATCTGGGGACCTCGACCTGATAGGTGGCCCTCGTGCTGGGGCCTCGTCGGTGGGGTGCAGGGAGGCCCTCCTGTCTGGGGGCCTCGACCTGGTAGGTGGCCCTTGGGGCTGGGGCCAAACAGCTTCAGTAGGCGGGCCTGCCGCCTCATACTCCAGGCAGAGGGCCATGGGAGAGTGGGGCCCGAATGGCTCTGCTCTGGGGCCTGCTGACTGGCCCTGGGAGTCCGGGTGCTGCGGTTGCCTACAGAGCAGGGCGCCGTCAGGAGTGGACTGCGGCGCCTCCTCGGCCGGGCGTCCGTCAGGAGCCAGTGTCATCCAGGGGTAGGCTGCAGGACCAGCCTTGCCACCACTCTTGGAATGGCAGCACCTCTGGGGAACCACACCTGAAGGGAGAGAGGGAAGGGCATCCCACGCAGCTGAGAGGTAGTGGGCTGGCCGCGCAAGGGACCTTCTCCTCCAGGAGAACCCTAGAGACTATGGATGAAGGGCGTACTGTGGCCACTCCTTCCCCCACACGTACTGTGGCCATTGTGGTGGTTCCGCAGTCCCTAAGGGTATCAGCTGAAGGGCGTACTGTGGCCGTGACTGAGGTGCTGCTCCCGATGGAGGAAGAGGCTGATGAGGGACGTACTGTGACCGCTCCCTCCCCGACACTTACTGTGGCCATTGTCGTGGCTCTGCCTGCCCAACGGGAAGTAACTGAGGGGTGTACTTGGCCGCTACCTCCCCAGTACGTACTGTGGCTGTTACCACGGTGTTACTCCCGTAGGAGGAGGAGGTAGTGGATGAGGGGCGTCCTGTGGTTGCTCCCTCCCTGACATGTACTGTGGCCATTGTCGCGGCTCCACTCCTTCCTTTGCCAGTTGGTGAGCACTCAATAGCTAACGCTCCGAGGCTGTCTCCAGATGTGGCTGTAGCTGAAGGGTGTACTGTGACCGCTCTTTCCCCCACATGTACTGTGGCCGTTGTGGCGGCACTACAGGGGGGAACAACCGAGGGGCGTACTGTGGCCGATCCCTCCCCGGCACGTACTGTGGCCGTTATTGCGGTGTTGTTTGGGACTGTATCTGGAGCAGTCCCACCTCGAACCTGGTGAACGCTGCTCTGCTTGCAGGGTTGTCTCTCATTCCTGTGTGGTTGTTGTCGGGTCGGTTGAGCAGAAGAGGGACTCAAGGTAGGGGCGCCCTGGCGCCCTTCTTGTCTGGGTCAGTCTCAACCTGACCTGGCCTGCTGTGGTGTCCTCCTGGGGTGGTTGTGGGGCTGCGGCTCGGCAGTGGGGTGGGGGGTGGCAGGGTGGTTGGTCTGGCGGCAGTGGAGGTGTGTATTTTACCTGCTATACTGGGAATCAGTGTGGTGGTTTCTCAGGTGACCACCACCGGTAGGGCTGGGTCATCTGCACAGGGCCCTCCTGGTCGTCATCAAGCAACTGTGTCACCTCCAGTGTTGCGGCACCCTAAATCCGCTCGTCAGTGCAGTAAAATTTTCTTTTGCAATATTAGGGGACTTTACTCCAACATCCATTCTGTTCAAAAATTCCTCCAGTTTGAATCCCCTGATCTGCTATTTTTGACAGAGACAAAAGTAAGCTCCACCTCTGATTTAGCTAGATCTAATTTCTCTGCTTATATATTGATTCAAAATTTCAGACCCAAAGGAGGCGTATGTTGCCTTGCTAAATCAGAAATTGCTCTGGAGGAGTTTACTAAACTTAATTGTCCTTATTTCAACTAATCCATATACTGTACAAATTAAATTCTTTTGGTAAAATTAAGTGTTTCTGTTGTGTTTATCGTTCCCCTAATGCCCCTCCAGAGCCGAGTTTATTTGGCTCTGTCATCACAACTAAGTGTCCTCAAGATTAATACTACATTAGAAATTACTCTTCTGGTTGATTTTAATGTCAATAATGTAGAATGGCTCACTTATTCAATCAGAACTGATGACTCTGGTCTTGAATGTGAGGTATTTGCAGACTCATTTAATCTCACCCAGTTAGTCAGTCAACCCACCTGTGTACAAGACAACCCCGATCAAAATCCCCACCAATTCCGATAATTATAATGTCGAAGTGAAGTCACCCCCGGATCCTCGGATCATTCTCCGATTCAAGCCACCAGTTTAACATCTACCACACCCTCCTGCTCTGAACCTGTCGTGATGTCTAAATGGCACTACGACAGGGCAGATTGGGAGGGACTTCAACGTTTTCTCATGGATGTTCCTTGGACCTCCTTTTTCTCCTAAGATGCAAATTCCACATTGAGCCACATACAGGATTTCATTAAAGTCGTCATGGAAACATTAATTCCCCATCATACAGAAAAAGATGTAATTCTCCTAAATGGTTTTATCACAATTGTGCTAGAGTAATAGAACATAAAACAATAGCCTATAACACTTATACAAGGACCAAAAGCAAAGAAGCCTTTAACTATTATAAAAATATCAGAAACCATGCCAAAACTATTATCAATCTTTCTAAATCAAACTTTCTACATAGACAAGCTAACAAACTACTAAACAGTCCAAATGATAAAATATTCTGGTCAACCCTTAATTCATTCAAAACTAACTTCACTACCACTAAAATGCAGTATAGTGCCACAGGGGGCTACCCAACACCCCTACAAGGAGCCCATAGAGGAGCAACGAGAATGCGCCGGGACTCGGGGCGACAACGGCATAAGTCCGCCCAGGCCGCGCGCCCCTATGACCCGGAGCTCGCCCGCCGCCACCATAGCAGGAATACCAAACTACCTTCTGGGCGAGCCTTCCCCAACCAGCTTTGGGGTGCTGTTTCTCCAGCTCCTGCCAGCAACCCTGAGACGGCCTGTAGCCACTCAACCCTCCTGAAGGAGACGGCCTGTAGCCGCTCTGAGGGAAATAAGGAGACGGCCTGTAGCCGCTTTGAAGGTATCTTTCTCGAGATGGCCTGTAGCTGCTCAACCCTCCTGAAGGAGACAGCCTGTAGCTGCTCTGAGGGAAATGAGGAGACGGCCTGTAGCCGCTCAACCTTCCTGAAGGAGATGGCCTGTAGCCACTCTGAGGGAAATAAGGAGACGGCCTGTAGCCGCTCCTGCCTTTGTCAGGAGAAGGCCTGTAGCCGCTCCTGCCTTTGTCAGGAGAAGGCCTGTAGCCACTCTGAAGGTGACTTCCTCGAGACGGCCTGTAGGTGCTCAACCCTCCTGCAGGAGATGGCCTGTAGCCGCTCTGAGGGGAATCAGGAGACGACCTGTAGCTGCTCCCGCCTTCGTCAGGAGATGGCCTGTAGCCACTTCGAAGGTGCCTTTGGGTTTGCTGGGAGCTGTTCCCTCCCCCAGGCCACAGCCAGTAGCCTGGCCTTGGCGACAACCGGTAGCCATTCCCCTAGAAGGCCACGGCCAGTAGCCAGGCCCTACAGCAGGAGACGGCCTGTAGCCGCTCCTCCGTCGGAAGCTGACGCCTGTTCTCTGATCCACGACCCAGAGGGAGTCCCGGGCCTACAAGAGTACTGGAGAGGCCCCGTGGTCTCTCCCGGCCTCTGCTCCCTGCAACCAGCTCTGGAGGAGTCCCACCTGATGGACCCTGATGCAGACCGGTGCCACAGCCCCTTCCTGATGGCGCCACGAAGCACCGGGGACCACAGCCCTCGGGAACCCCAGACCACCCCCAAGACTCCTGGGCGGGAACTCCCTGCACCCCGACGCCGGAGATCTTCGTCCTCTGTCAGGTGCCTGAGCGAAAGGTTCAGGCAGTTATTCGGCCCCAGCCCTAAGGGCCTTACTCCCCCCCCAAGCCCCGAGAGTGCGGGGCCCTTCGCCACCCACAGCCCCGGACGAGAGAGGACACCCCTGCACGTGATCCCGTGGCCTCTGAATGCAGAGGCCCCTGGTGGAACCCAGCCCCATCAGTAGCAAAGCTGTGATGCCTCCGCCGCCCTTTTACCTGACCGCCCCAACGCCCGGATCCGAAAGGAGTGGCAGTGATAGTACAGTGTCTGTGCCCCAGTAACATGAATGCAGAACTGTGAACTAACCCTGTATTGGAAGTCAGTGATAATACCAAATTGGTGGAGTGGGTAACAGTTAGTGTAACAGCTAATATGGCCACCCAGTGAGAGTTGGGTCTGTAAGAGTGAATATGCTCCCACCAGATAGTACCTCCTAATAATAAATTTAATGCTAGGTGTTTTAAGTCCGGCTTCCTGTACCGTGATTGCTTAGCGTGTAGCGGGGCTTTCTTTCTAGACCGGAGCTTAGACAAATAGGAGAGAGGTGGAACACAAAAACTCAGGGCAACAACTTTACATGTGTATTACTAAGTTTGACAGGGGAATGGGTAGATGTCACTGATGCAAGTACACTGGGCAATTACAAGCTCTTATGACTAAATATAGGTTATCAGTATCACGCAGGATACTGCTCGGGTCACAGTGAATACCACTTGAGGCAGAGTGTTAATAATTATGGGAAGTCTGGGTTTTCTATATTCGTGGAGTTATTAATATTATTCTCTGTGGGTGAGTGTTTCATTGGCACTGGGGTCTGATTATGGTCTTAGCATTGGGAGGTATTTTCTGCTGGTAACGTATTCTACTTGATTCGACTCTCACTGGGTGGCCGTATTTGGGTTTACACTGACGTGACTCACTCCACCACTTGGGTATTCTTACTGATTTCTATTAGTGGGGTAGTTAACTGTCCCATCTTTATATCACTAGGTCACAGACACTGTACACTGTAGTTGTTGTTCACTCCACCACTTGGGTATTATCACTGACTCCCATTAGAGGGTTAGTTCATTGTTCTGCCTTTACATCACTAGGTCACAAACACTGTACTATTACAGTCACTCCTGTCAGGTCTGGGCGTCGTGGCGGTCAGGTGGAAGGGCGGAGGGGCATCACAGCTCCGCTACTGATGGGGCTGGGCACCACCAGGGGCCACTATATCCAGAGGCAACGGGATCACGCGCAGGGTCATCCGTCCTCGTCCGGGGCTGTGGGTGGCGAAGGGTCTCGTGCTCTCAGGGGTGGGGGCAGGAGTGCGGCTCTCAAGGCTGGGGCTGAATAACTGCCTGAACCTTTCGTTCAGGCTCCTGATGGAGGACAAAGATCTCCGACGTCGAGGTGTGGGGAGTTCCCGCCCGGAAGTCCTGGAGGGATTCTGGGGTTTCCGAGGGCTGCGGTCCCCAGGGCTTGGCGGCACCTACAGGAAGGGGCTGCAGCACCGGTCTGCTTTGGGGTCCGTCAGGTGGGTCTCCTCCAGATCCGGTTGTAGGAAGCAGAGGTGTATGGTATGTAGGAGGACTACTGGGCCTTGAGAGCAGGCTGTGAAGCCTATGCCCAGAAGTCGGACACATAAAAAAAAAAAAAAAAAAAAAAATGGGCCTCTCCAGTACTCCTCTAGACCCGAGACTCCCTCTGGGTCGTGGGTTGGGGAACAGGCGTCAGCTTAAGATGGAGGAGCGGCTACAGGCCGTCTCCTGCCATAGGACCTGGCTATTGGCCGTGGCTTCCTGGGGGCACAGCTACAGGCTGTCATCAAGGCCCAGCTACTGGCCGTGGCCTGTGGGAGTGAGCAGCTGCCAGCAGACCCAAAGGCACCTTCAGAGCGGCTACAGGCCACCTCCTGACGAAGGCGGGAGCAGCTACAGGCCATCTCCTGACAAAGGCGGGAGTGGCTACAGGCCGTCTCCTGGTTCCCCTCAGAGTGGCTACAGGCCGTCTCCTTCAGGAGGGTTGAGCGGCTACAGGCCGCCTTATTACCCTCAGAGCAGCTACAGGCAGTCTCCTTCAGGAGGGATGGGCAGCTACAGGCCGTCTCAGGGAAAGCACCTTTGGAGCTGCTACAGGCCGTCTCCTGACGAAGGCGTGAGTGGCTACAGGCCATCTCCTTATTACCCTCAGAGTGGCTACAGGCAGTCTCCTTCAGGAGGGATGGGTGGCTACAGGCCGTCTCAGGGAAAGCACCTTTGGAGCTGCTACAGGCCGTCTCCTGACGAAGGCGTGAGTGGCTACAGGCCATCTCCTTATTACCCTCAGAGTGGCTACAGGCCAACTCCTTCATGAAGGGTGAGCGGCTACAGTCCATCTCAGAGAAGGCACCTTTGGAGCGGCTACAGGCCGTCTCCTGACGAAGGTGGGAGTGGCTACAGGCCATCTCCTTAGCGAGGGGCGAGCGGCTACAGGCCATCTCAAGGAAGACACCTTCAGAGCGGCTACAGGCCGTCTCCTTAACGAGGGGTGAGCAGCTACTGGCCATCTCAGGGGTGCTGGCAGGAGCTGGATAGACAGCTCCACCCTGAAGCTGGTTGGGGAAGGCTCGCCTGGAAGGTAGTCTAATATTCCTGCTATGGTGGCGGCGGGCAAGTTCTGGGTCATAGGGGCGCACAGCCCAGGCGGACTTATGCTGTTGTCGCTCCGAGTCCCGGCGCGCTGTCGTTGCTCCTCTGTGGGCTCCTTGTGGAGGTGTCTGGGCGCTTTCGGGGGCACTATATTTCATTTTAAAGCTTAATTGAAGGAGGGAGCATTTACTGGATTTGGTATTAGAAAACTGATTTCTGACGCAGAATTTGATGGTGCGATGAACAACCTGGAATGAGAGGCTTGAGTATGATTCAAAGAAGTAATTTCTAAGCTTTTAGGCAACAACAAGGGTTCAAATTTTATAGAAATTGTGAGAAATTTGTCAAGTCTTGAACAAGAGGCCTGGAAATCATTCAAAGAATTTCTAAGGTTTTAGGTAACAATAGGGATCCAAATTATAAAGAAATCGTGAAAAATTCATCAAGTTTAAGTAACTGGGTTGCAACATGAGTCTCAAAGTTCACTTTTTGGATTCACATCTGGAATTATCCCCTGAAAACCTTGGAGTGGTGAGTGAAGAACAGAGTGAAAGATTCCGTCAGGATATCAAGGACATGGAAAGAAGATACCTATGACTTTGGGATGTCAGTATGATGTTGGACTCTGCTGGATGACTTATTCAGTCTCTACCACGCACCAGAAAAAGTGTAAAATCGACTGGCCGCAAAACGAAGTTTTGGAGAATAAAAAGTTACAAAGACTAGAGAAGTTATATGTGCATCATGGAATATATAGTGTTGCTTCCTTTTTGTATATATTTGAAAAATTACATTGATACAATATTTTCATTTTCAATTAATTTATAACAAACTGTACAGTATAGATTGACTGAAAATTATAATTTGCTATATTTCAATTTGAAATACTGGCCATGGCGGCCGAGGACACCACTACACCCCCAGGAAGAGACTACGGGGTGGGGGGCTATATGGCGCACGCGCAATGTCTGTACAGTACAGACATAAGCCCCACTGGTCCGTGCGCCCCTATTCCTCGGAGTGCATCCAGTGCGACCATCCCAGTCCGAGTGCATTACCTTTCAGCCGGGCCAGCCCTCACCTGGATCGGGGTGGAGTTGAAAACCCAGCTCCAAGCGGCACCTCAGCAATGGCCTGTAGCTGCGCAAACCCAAAGATGGCCTGTAGCTGTTCTAATAAGGTGACTGTAGCAGCGCCCTTGTGATGGCCTGTAGCCGCGCCTAAGAGATGGCCTGTAGCTGCCCAAAGTGCTGCTGAACCCCGCTGCAGAACCCGTGATGGCCTGCAGCTGCATGTGGGGAGAGACTGGTACACCCCCTCTCCTTCTGCAGTTGCCTTGAAGGGCACGACAACGGTGACGGCCTGTAGTCGCACCAGTAGACAGGAGACGGCTTGTAGACGCTCCTCGCCTACACGTCGCCCTTGATACGGGACTCTGGCGGCAGCCTGTAGCCGTGCCTGTAGACAAGTGACTGCCTGTAGACAAGTGACTGCCTGTAGCTGCACTTCGTCTGCAGTCCCGTCAGGAAGTTGGGCTCCGGTGACGGCCTGTAGCTGCACCAACAGGGAAGGGATGGTCTGTTGCCGCCCTTCTGTTGCCCAAGGGACCTTGGCGATGGCTTGTAGCTGTGCCAGGGAGGAACGCTACAAAAGTCCCTTGCCCCCTGTGACTTCACAATGTGAGGGCGACCTGCACTCAGCCCTACCCACCGGTGGCAGCATAGGTCGCACCTCCACCTGCAGCCCCCAGGAGGAGAACTTCCAGCTCAAGGACTGGTGGAGAGGCTCTGTGTTGTCCCCCGGGTTGTATTCCACACAGTCAGCACCAGGGGAGGACCGACATCTGACGGACTCCTGCCGGGAGTGACGCCACAGTCCTACCCTGATGGCAGAGCAGCAGGAAGGACACCACAGGCAACGGACACTCGATGGCACCCCCAGGCTCCTGGGGCGAGACCTCTCCATTCCCCGGCGAAGGCAATGCCCTTCCCCTACCAGGCACCTGCAGGAGTACCTACAGAGGCTGTTTGGCCCCAGCCCTGAGGGCCAGACCCCAGTCCCTAGCCCCGATAGTGAGGGGCCCTTCACCCTGCCCAATCACAGTCCATGACGAGAGGTGACGACCCTGTGAATTGTTCCATGGCCGCTGGACGAAGGGACTCCTGATGGGACTCCACCAACGCCAGGGCGACACCTGTGAGTCCCCAGGCTCTCCCCTTCCCTCTCACCCACCAACCAATCATTGTGATACATAGTCCCCCACAGAGCAGAAATGAGAGACGAGACTTGGAGACTGTGCGTATCCACTCCATGCATGTGAGAAGTAAAGTTCAGTGCCAGAATAAGAACTCTTGTGTCAGTGTATAACCACTTTGAGTGAGCAAGAGGTAAAATTCAGTGTCAGAATAAGAACCCTTGTGACAGTGCATACCCATCTAGTGCAAAGTGAGAGGTAAAACTCAGTGTCAGACTAAGAACTCTTGTGACAGTGTATATTCATTCTACACTAGTGGGAGACCACGTTAGTGCCAGAATAAGGACTCTTGATCTACTCTGTGTCCATTAAAAACCATACCCCACCCTCTCACAGTGAAACGAGACACCAATGTAAGGACTGTGAAACTGTTTATCACCCATTTACCCAAGTTGAGCATCGTGTCTACCTTATATCCTGCGCGATACAAGCAACCCATTTCCCAGCCTGTGTATTGACTTTGTATAGGATATCGTGTGGATTGTCTACCCATTCTGTAGCTAAGAATTTATTAATATACGTGTAAGGTTGTTGCTCTGTGTTTTTGTGTCCTGTTCCTCTTACAGTATATCCTAGCTCCGGTCCAGTAAAGAACGCGACTGCAATACAGGTGTTTCTAGAACGGGAAGCCGGCTTAAAAACACCTAGCATAACACTAGTGGACAGCGGTGGTTCTTGACCTGGGCAGACTATAAAGAGGAGCAAAACATGGAATACAGCATATCAAAATGGCAATGAAACCGCACATGCAATTACTCAAATTCGATCAAGAACAGTATGACATCCACACATATTTATCAATAGTCAAGCCGCTGTTGGATACTGGGTTTGAGGATGACAGACAGAAGATAGCTGTCACCCAACCACTCCTGGGCAAAGCAGCGGCCAGCATCGCACCCAAAGTCGTCCCCGAACTGACACTGGCAAATTTCACAAAGATAGTAATTCAAGCCATCACACCTTCTCTGGGAAGAGTAGTGGCATTGTCACAACTGGATGGTTTAACTTACGATGGCAACCTGGATGATACTCTTATCCAGGTCAGGCGACTCATCACCGCTGCATACCTGGAGACAGACGCTGAGACCTGGGAACAACACACATTCAGCACCCTCCTCAGAGTACTTCCCAGTATGGTCAAGGAGCACTTCACCATACACGATCCAACGGGGACAAGGACGTCCAGCTAATCCAGCAACTCCTAACCTCCCGCTCCACCCCTCAGCAAATCAACGTGGTTGGCAAATTCCCCACAAATAAACCAACACCACACAACAAGCCACGACCATCTCCAGCTCACGCCAGCCCCACACCAGCACCCAACTTACCTAGGGTACACCCCACAAACAAGCGCGCCAGCCACAAGGAAAACCAAAACCTTGTTTCAATCAACCCCCAGGAGTTCTCCACATGCAGCCACTGGTGTCCACTTCTCGACATCCGTGAGCAACTCAAAGCTGCCTGACGCAGACTAACCACTCCAGGCCGACGCAAAGTATCATCCCTAGAGAACGAGTGCCCCGAGGACGACAGTGCATCAGCCAGAAATACCGATCCAGGGGAAACGGAGGAGGAGGAGATCCCACAACAGCTGGATTTTTAGGCACGCCTCCGCACCTCCCCGTGGTGGCGGGGGCCACTTCCCATAAATACCGCCCCCCAGTCTATGACAAGATGAGACTGAACGGGGTAAAAGCGAGGCTTCTGGTCAATACGGGAGTGAACAGACTGTGCCTTTACAGCCATTTTTATTCCCGCCATAAGTCGGCTTTTGGCCTGCTCTTCCCTATGTCAACTCATCTTGCAGACACAGGGGACGGCCCCCTACCCATCCGTAGGGAAACCCGGGCCCTACGCACCGACACCCACCAGTAAGTTACCACACAACACAAATTCATTGTTTTTGACTCCACATGTGTAACTATGATGGATATCTGGGACTGGACCTGCTGCAGAAATTACAAACAATCATTGATTGCCACAAGCGGCAACTCCAGTTCCGGAAGCCCCCAGCCCCTTCCCCCAATCGTCCAACACCAGTGTGCACTTGCACACCCCACCTCACACCGCCCCTAGCATCACCCCTTCCTACACCCCCCTGCCTCCCGCCTCTCCTGGCCCCTCCTCTGCCCACCCCACCTTCCCTGCCGCCACCACCACCTCCACCATAACAATTCCCCCTCAGCACGAAGCATGGCTACCATTGAACAGGCCCACAGGAACATCTGTCCTATTCTCCCCTGACTTGCTGCCCAGAACCCTCTCGGCCTGCCTCCTGTCCCCCCCCCCCTTCCTCCCCCTGCACATCGCGGCAGTCAGAATAGCAAACATCACCATGTCCCTGCTCATGCTACCTAAGGGGTTCATAATAGGGGAAATGGAAGAAGCAGAGCCATGCACCACTGTCCACCCCTTCCTCCCCTGCCCCCCATACCCAACCACCTTTCTCCCCACCAATCGGACACCCTTTGCCACCTTCTCCTGGACTTTCAGGACCTCTTTGCGTCAGGCTCCTCAGGCATCGGCCACACCACCTACCTGACACATGAAACACACACTACAGGACCACCGATCCACGAACCAACCCGGCGGAAAAAAACATAACAACAAGCAGAGGAAGACCGGCAGGTCCAGGAAATGCTAGATGCCGGCACTGTTTCATCTTCCACCAGCCCCTGGTCCTCCCCAGTTATCCTCATCAAGAAAATGGACGGTACCATGCAATTCTCTGTGGATTACCGCTGCCTCAATGACGTATCCATCAAGGATGCCACCCCCCTTCCCAGGATCGACGACTCCCTTGACTCCCTGTATGGTGCCTCTTGGTTCTCTATCCTAGATCTCCAATCAGGGTATTGGCAGGTCCCCATGCAGCCAGAGGACAGAGGAAAAAACGTGTTCACCAGTAATGGAAAACATTACGAATTTAACATCCTGCCAATCGGCCTCTGCAATGCCCCCGCCACCTTCTCGCGACTGATGGAATCTATCCTCAGTGGCCTCACCTGGGAAATTTGTTTGGCATACCTGAACGATGTCATCATTTTCAGCAAAACATGGGCCGATCACCTCCAGCACCTCAGGAAATTATCCAACGCATTCACCAGGCAGGCCTCAAGCTCCGGCCTTCCAAGTGTGTCCTGGCCACATGGACCGTCTCTTTCCTGGGGCACATCATCCCAAAGGATGGAATAGCACCCGACTCAGACAAACTACGCGCCATCGCAGACATTCCCTTAGCACGAGATGTCCATGAAGTCCGGGCTTTCCTGGGCCTTACCTCATACTATTGACGCTTCGTAAAGGGGTTCGCTAACATCGCCAAGCCCCCTCCATGACCTGACCCAGAAGAGGGGACCTTTTACCTGGACAGATGAGCGATGGGCTGCTTTTTAAGAACTCAAAACCAAACTCATCACCGCCCCAGTTGTTGCCTTCCCTGACTACACCCTGCCCTTCTGACTGTACACCGATGTTTTCCTCATAGTGATTGGTGCTGTCCTCACCCAAGTCCAGGAAGGACAAGAACACATCATCGCCTGTGCCAGCCGCACCCTCAACCAGGCCAAGCGGAACTATGCCACCACCAAACAGGAGTGCCTGGGCATCATCTGGGCCCTCGAACACTTCTGGGCTTACCTATCCGGAACGAATGTCACGATCATCACGGACCACCAGTCACTCCAGTGGCTCCGACAATCAGACACTCACAATGCCCAGCTGATCAGATGGAGAGAGACACTAGAAGAATTTAACTACGAGATATTTTACCGCCCCAGCAAGCTCCACACTAACGCCGATGCACTCTCCTAGCTCCCTATCCACGCAGTTCAACATGAGCTAGAGCTCCTCCAGCGGTGGTGCAACAAGGACCGGCCACCCTGGATTCTGCCTCACTTATTCACCAAACTCCACCAGCAGGGCGACAGCTTGTTTACCTCATCGGGACACATCATCCTCTATCCCGACACCGCCCTGGACACCATGAGGCACCTCCTTTCTGACAATGGGATCCACTGGGGTATGAAGAAACTCCTCCAGGTGTTCAGTGATACCTATTGGACCCCTAGCCCCTCCAAACTGACCAAGCAAGTCACCCAGTCCTGCTGAGCCTGTGCATTAGGCAAAGACACCACCCGCACAGCCGGCCCTTCCGAGAGCATAACTGCCTACAAACCCTGGCAATTACTCTCCGTGGATGTAGTAGGGCCCCTGCCACCCAAATCAGGCTCCCAATACATCATCGCTTTTGTGGACACATATTCCAAATCTATCATCGCGAGCCCGGCCAAAGAACACCACGCCGTCACCATGGCCGATGCCCTGGTCCGCCACGTTTTTCCCTACTTTGGAATTCCCCAGGCCCTACACTCGGACACTGCCCCAGAATTCACCAGCACTAAATGGCGAGAGCTAGCCAGCTTATTTGGCTATCGCTTCTCCCACTCCTCCCCATACTGGCCACAGGGAAACGGAGTCTGTGAAAGGAGCCACTGAACCCTCATGAACCAAGTATGCACCCGGATTGAGGAGACTAAAAATGAAGATGGCCAGCTCATGTTAAAATTGTTCAGTGGAGAATGAACTCCTGTCCCCGAGAGGATGGCATATCCCCTCACGAACGGGTATTCGAGGAAGCACCTCTCCTATTTGCCCCTAAGCCGACACCTACAGCAGCCCTCCACACCCCCCACGTCCGACCCTCTCCACCATCTCAAGTGGCGACTCCACCACCTGCAAAACAGCCTTGACTTACAACCAGACACCACTCCCTCCAGCCCCTACAAACCAGGCGATTCTGTGATGATCGCAAAGCTGCCAGTTCCCCACAAACTCTCCCCCCACTTCATGGGCCTGTACACTGTCACTCACGTCCCTAACCCCTACCAAGTAACAATAGATTAAAATAACACTCCCTGCACCTACAGAAATCACCACATACGCCCGTTCCGTGCCACCACTTCCCCTAGCCCTGCCCTGCCTGCCCCCAGCACCACCCCACCTCCAACCGCCCCCCCTGACCCTCCTTCTGACTCCTATGGTTGCTACATCACGCTCTCCTCCTCCCTCCCCTCCTTCCTCACCACCTCACCATCAACTCCTTCACCCACCACACCGCATATCACCTTACCTACAGCCTACCCGCCACAAATTCTCCCCACTGACCGGCCCCCCCCCCCCACCACCACCCCCTTCTCCCCCCACACGTCACACCGCTTCAGCTGCTGCCCAGCCACCACCACCCGGCCCAAGGACATCAAGACCACCCGAAACCAGGACACCCTCACACGCCAGTACGCCGCCCTCTGCCACCTTCACATCCACATCATCTCCCCTCACCACCACATCGCAATCTGCTTCCGGACCCCCACCTCAAATGCCTCCATCCAGTACCACCCCGCCCAACACCACACCACATGCAACCAGAGCACCACGAGGCCGCACTCCTACCTCACCACCCACACCCACCCTGAAAACCACCATCACCTGCTCTGGCCGCCTTTCACGCCCTCCCACAAGATACACCACCACCCCCTCCCCCACCCCCCAACCTCATCTCCACCACAGGAACCAACCACCCCCAGCCTTCACACCGCCAACATGACCGCCATCACCCTCATGCTACATCAGGCCCAAATTCGACCCACCCCTAGCCAGGGGGAAAACACCGGCGCTTCGCCCCGGCATAAAACCACTGCTGCCTTCCCAGTCGCCAGCATTCAACTTAGTTCCCTAGCAGAACAACCACCCCTGACCATGAGAATATGGCACACCACCTGGGCACCAACCCTCAGCAGGAAGCACCGCACCTGTGGACCCCATCATCTCCTCCAGCTCCTCCACACAGCCTCCCAACCCTCCACCCTCTTCCTCACTTGCACCCTCCACCACAACAAAATCCTGGCAACGACACAATGGAACACCCTCCTGCAACACCTAATGCCAGCCCACAACACCAGAAACATCAAGACCTACTACCTCCAGCCATGGGGACATGACTTTTTCCCCAAAGATGGTGGTGAAATACCGGCCGTGGCAACCGAGGACACCACTACACCCCCAGGACTAAGGGGAGGTATATGGTGTGTGTGCAACGTCCGCACAATACGGACATAAGTCCCACTGCACCACGCGCCCCTATTCCTCGGAGTGCACCCAGCGTGACCATCCTAGTCCGAGTGCACTACCTTTTGGCCAGGCCAGCCCTTGCCAGGATCGGGGTGGAGCTGAAAACCCAGCTCCAAGCAACACCCCAGCGACGGCCTGTAGCCGTGCGCTTGTGACGGCCTGTAGCTTCACACTAAAGTGACGGCATGTAGCCACACCCAAAAGGAGACGGCCTGTAGCCACGCCCAAAAGGAGACAGCCTGTAGCTGCTCAAAGTGCTGCTAACCCCCCTGCCGAATCTGTGACGGAGTGCAGCTGCACGTGGGGAGAGACCGGTACGCCCCCTCTCCTTCTGCAGTTGCCTTGAAGGGCACGACACTGGTGACGGCCTGTAACCGCACCAGTAGACAGGAGACGGCCTGTAGCTGCTCCTTGCCTACATATTGCCCCTTATATGGGACTCCAGCGACGGCCTGTAGCCGCACTTCGTCTGTGGTCCCATAAGGAAGTCGGACCCCAGTGATGGCCAGTAGCCGCACCAACAGGGAAGGGATGGTCTGTAGCCGCCGACCATCTGGAGCAGTGGTAAAGACAATGATTGAAGAGTATCTTCATCGTGGTCACGTCCTCTACCTGTATAACTGGTACACTAGCCCTCTTCTTGCTCGTTATCTACACCTGCATGACACGGGACTCTGTGGTACCGTCAAGGTGGACTGGCGTCTCATGGTCAAGGTGGGTCGGAACTAGACAAAAATGAGGTGGTCTTCTTCAAGGCTAACAACATCCTAGCTGCAGTGTGGAACCACAACAGAGAAGTCTGCCCCTTATCCATGGTTCACCGCCCATTGATGCACCGTACAGAGTCCATGGATTACCGCAGCGAGAGGAGGCGCCGCATCTGGAAACCTGAGTGTGTGCTGGATTATAACTTCAACATGAGGCAGGTGGACAAGTCTGACTCCATGATATCCACTGTCGAGTGTGCCAGGTCCACGATGAAGTGGTACAAGAAGCTCTTCTTTCACCTGCTCGATATATCTGCCCTCAATTGCCACCACTTGCACGCCATGACAATAGGAGTGCAGGAAACCTTTGAAGATTTGTGAGGGAGCTTGACCGTGAGATCATAGCCCAGTATGAGGTCGAGAGGACCCAACAATGCTCACGTACTGCCCCTACTGCTCAAACTCCCCTGAGAATTTCCGCCCGCCATTTTGCCACTCCTATGCCTCCCCAGCCAATTAGACCTAGGCCCCAACGCAGGTGTCATGTGTGTGGTAATTCCCGTGCGAGACCCACCACTCACAGAAAAGACACCCGCTATGAGTGCGTTGAGTGTAACGTGGGTCTCTGCATTCACCCTTGTTTCAGAGAATATCACACCTTGATGCACTACTAATATGGTGTGAATGCGATATGACGCTCATACTCAGGAAAATATGCGACATACAGATGCTCAGTGTAATTATAAGGCCCGTAAATATGTAAATTGTTATGCAGGGTGTTTTTAGTCCGACCTCGTCCTAAAAATGCCAGCGACTGAGCGGGGTCCTCTTTCCGGACCGGAAGTAAATTACCCACAAAAGAACAGGGCATAAAAACTAGGCAGTATACCTTAGCACATCTATTGTCTTAGTTCAACACACCTTACAGTATAAGGACAAAGACACTGGATATAGAATGGACAGGATGACAGAGCTGGCTTTCCGATACAGGATGTACACAAACACAACAGTGATGTCAAGGGCAGAATACAATGATAATCACATACACAGATATTGGCAATCACTAGAGCATGACATAGGTATTATAGTTAGGGCATAACTGTCATTTAATGTTCTTAACTGGATGCACTATAGGTGGATGGAATAGAGGGTCATGTTGGCTAATATTACTATACACTTGTTATGGCGCGAATTGCGGCACCCAGAATTGTCACATAGCCGTGGCGACACTGTTTCACTGGTTTTGTTTATTTTGAGGCGCCACTATAGACACACTATTTCCTTATATCTAGTTGCCTTGTTATTCGTGCTCATTGACCCTTGCTTTCGGCCCTTATGTTCGTGTATACTGTTCGTCACTTTATGTTATGTTCTCACGGTTCCACTGTCACTTTCACTTTCGTCTCTTTTGCTTAGATTTAGGCGCGACTTAGGAGGTGTGTTGAAGTTGCCACTATGCCCCTGGTTCCTGGGCTAACAGAGGTGGTGCCCAGGCGTAGGAGGGGGGCCCTCTGGAGAGCCCTCCTGCGGAAGGCAAGGTACCACCCGCAGGGGCGTCACTGCCCAGGCCTGCTTCATCAGAGGGGTGCAAGGGGGCCCTCCCGTCTGGGGGCCTCGACCTGATAGGTGGCCCTCGTGCCAGGGCCTCGTCAGTGGGGTGCAGGGAGGCCCTCCTGTCTGGGGGCCTCGACCTGGTAGGTGGCCCTTGCTGCTGGGGCCAAACAGCTTCAGTAGGCGGGCCTGCCGCCTCTTACTCTGGGTGGAGGGCCGTGGGAGAGTGGGGCCTGAGCGGCTCTGCTCTGGGGCCTGCTGACTGGCCCTGGGAGTCCGGGTGCTGCGGTCACCTACAGAGCGGGGTGCTGTCAGGAGTGGACTGTGGCACCTCTTCTGCCGGGCATCCGTCAGGGACCGGGGTCGTCCAGGGGTCAGCTGTAGGACCGGGACAGGACCTCGCCACCACTATTAGAACGGCAGCACCTCCAGGGAACCACAACTGGAGGGAGAGAGGGAAGGGCGTCCCATGCAGCCGAGAGGTAGTGAGCCGGCCACGCAAGGGACCTTCTCCTCTTGGAGAACCCTAGAGACTATGGATGAACGGCTTACTGTGGCCGCTCCTTCCCCCACACGTACTGTGGCCGTTGTGACGGTTCCACAGTCCCTAAGGGTAGCAGCTGAAGGGCGTACTGTGTCCGCTCCTTCCCCGGTACATACTGTGGCCGTGACCACGGTGCTGCTCCTGAAGGAGGAAGAGACAGATGAGCCACTCCCTCCCCGACCCATACTGTGGCCATTGTCGTGGCTCTGCCTGCCCAACAGGAAGTAACTGAAGGGTGTACTGTGGCCGCTCCCTCCCCGTTACGTACTGTGGCCGTTACCGCGGTGTTACTCTCGTAGGAGGAGGAGGCAGTGGATGAGGGGCATACTGTGGCCGCTCCCTCCCCGACACGTACTGTGGCCATTGTCGTAGTTCCACTCCTTCTGCCTTTGCCAGTCGGTGCAAGGTCAATAGCTAATGCTCCGAGGCCATCTCCAGATGTGGCTGTAGCTGAAGGGCGTACTGTGGCTGCTCCTTCCCCCACATGTACTGTGGCTGTTGTGACGGCACTAAAGGGGGGAATAACTGAGGGGCGTACTGTGGCCGCTCCCTCCCCGGCACGTACTGTGGCTGTTATCGCGGTGTTGTTTGGGGCTGTATCTGGAGCAGTCCCACCCCGAACCTGGTGAAGGCTGCTCCACTCGCAGGGTCATCTCTCATTCCTGTGTGGTTGTTGTCGGGTCGGTTGAATGGAAGAGGGACTCACGGTAGGGGCGTCCCGGCGCCCTTCTTGCTCTGGGTCAGTCTCAGCCTGATCTGGCCTGCCGTGGTGTCCTCCTGGGGTGGTGGTGGGGCTGCGGCTCAGCAGTGGGGTGGGGGGTGGCGGGTGGTTGGTCCGGCGGCGGCAGAGGTGTGTATTTTATAAATAGTTGTATAAAGTGGAAACGGGTGTAATGTAAGTGGAAAATTATTTGGTAAGTGCATAAATATATTCTAATTCGAAACATTCCAAGCGACTGTATAAAGATGCGATATTCTGATGCTCAGTGTAATAAATAAGGCCCATAAATATGTAAATAGTAGTATAAAGTGGAAACGGGTGTAATGTAAGTGGGAAAGTATATTGGAAGCGGAGAAATAAAATATAAGTTGAAACGGGTGTAATGTAAGTGAGGAAGTATATTGGAAGTGAAGAAATAGAATATAAGTTGAAACACGAGTGGTAGCGAGTGTGCTTGCTACGTGAATATGCGCTAGCATAGGAGGGAGGTGAGAAGACAGGAAGAAATCAGTAAGATAGAAGTTGTGGAAGCAATGAGGAAAGTTAAATTGGCGAAAGCCCCAGGAATTGATGGTGTGTGTGGTGAAATGCTGAAGTATGGGGGAGAGATAGTAGCAGAATGGATGTGGAAAATGTGCAGATCGTCCTGGGAGGAAGGTAGAGTCCCGGAGGATTGGAAGTCAGGTATAATTATCCCCTTGTACAAAGGAAAAGGGGAAAAATATGTCTGTGTTAATCACAGGGGCATCTGTCTTCTTAGTATAATAGGAAAGGTGTATGGTAGGATACTTATTGACAGAGTTAGAGAGAGAACAGAGGAGTTAGTTGGAAAAGAACAGGGAGGCTTTAGGAAGGGAAGAAGTTGTGTAGATCAGATATTCATTCTTAGATCTTTAGTGGAAAAGTTTCTAGAGAAGGGAAAGAAGTTGAATGCGACTTTCATGGATTTGGAGAAGGCATATGACAGGGTGGATAGACAAGGATTGTGGAAAGTATTAAGAATATATGGAGTAGATGGGAAGTTGTTGAATGCTGTGAAGAGTATGTATGATGGTGCTAAGGCTGCAGTGCGTGTGGATGGTGAACTGAGTGAATTTTTCTCTTTGTAGGTTGGGTTGAAACTGGGATGTGTCATGTCTCCATGGTTGTTCAATCTGTACATGGATGGGGTAATAAAAGAGATACAAGGTAGGGTAGTGGATGTTGGAGTGGCCCTGGTGAGAGAGGGTAGTGTTTGGAGACTCCCTGTACTGTTGTTTGCATATGATACTGTGTTGTTGAGTGAAGACGAAGGAGGGCTGCAAGGCTTGGTGGATGAGTTTAAGAGAGTGTGTAAGAAATGGAATCTAAAGGTGCATGTAGGGAAGAGTAAAGTGATGGTCTTTTGAGAGAGGTGAAGTCAGTGAGTGTACAGCGAGGTTGGATGGTGAGGAACTGGAAAATGTGAGTACGTTTAACTACTTGGGTAGTGTGATGAGTAAGGATGGAGGTTTGGAAGGTGAAGTGCTTGAAAGGGTACAGCAGGGAAGAAAGGTTGCTGGTTCCTTGAAAGCAGTGATAAGAAGCAGGGAAGTGAGCATGGAAGTGAAAAAGTTACTACATGACAGTATTGTGATACCAACTCTAACGTATGGAAGTGAAGCTTGGACGCTGCTGGAAGGACACAAGTCAAGAGTGAGAGCAGTGGAAATGAGTTATTTAAGAGGAGCCTGTGGAATCACATGGAGAGACAGGCTGACAAATGAGGATATAAAGAAGCGTTGTGGTGTGGATGTGGATGTGATAGGAAGCGTTAGGAGGAATACACTGAGATGGTTTGGCCATGTGGAGAGGATGGAGGGTGAAAGACTGGCGAAGAGAGTGTATGTGAGTGAGGTGGAGGGGGGAAGAGGGAGGAGGAGGCCAAGGGTGAGATGGAGGGATGGGGTGGAGAGGTATATGAGAGAGGGGGGTGTGAGTTGGGAGCGGGGCAGTGAAATGGCGGAGGACAGGGCGACGTGGAGGCGATTTATTTGTGGCCACCCCGAACGGGATTGAGGCGTCTGGCAATAGATAGATAGACAGATTTTGCAAAATATCCTCGTAAGGAATGTAAATAGGTGAAAACATTTACATTGGTTGAAAAATGGTATACTGTCAAGGAAACAATAATATGAAAGTAAAAAAAAAAAATGTACTGTATGTTGAAAGAAGAGTCATAGCGAGTGCGCTGAGTAGGCAAATATGCGCAATCATATGCTAAATATCATCGTAATGATTGAAAACAGCTGAAAACATTTACATAAAGTCAAAAATAGTAAAATGTCAGAGACACAATATTATGCAAGTAGAAAATAAAATGCGTGGCTTAAAGAACAGTGCCCCTGAGAAATACCATAGTACCCCCGACGACAGGGCAAGCCAAACACAGTTTAGTATGCCCGAAAATGCGCCGACACCCCCACACGGACCCCACGGGGTAGCCGCCACCAGTCACCACCACTCCCGGCAACAGCGACATATGTCAGCCCGGGCCATGCGCCACTGTGTCATGCAGCCACCACGCCGTCGCCACCGTAGGAGAAGGACACTACCTTCGTGGAGTGGAATTGTTGAGCCAGCTAGGGGTGGAGTTAGAAAAGACACTTCAGATGGCGCCCCTCTGGTAGAGACGATCTATGGTCGCTCCCATCCTCGTGAGATGATCGATGGTCACTCCGAAAGTGTTCCAGTAGAGACGATCCATGGTCGCTCCCATCCTCGTGAGACGATCTATGGTCGCTCCGAGAGTGTCTTGGTAGAGACGACCTGTGGTCGCTCCCTTCCTCGTGAGACAATCTATTGTCGCTCCGAGGGTGTGCAGAGAGAGATAAAGAGAGAGACGTCCCTACAGCAGGAGACTAGAGCCCAGGCTTCCTGTCCTAGAGTGACCCAGACAGGCCTCACAGCCTCCCCTGGTCTCTGTTCCCTACGCCAGGCTCTGGAGCAGACGCACCTGACGGACCCCAGTGGAAGTCGCTGCCGCAGCCCTCCCCTGTCGGCGCCCCTAGACGCTGGAGACCGCAGCCCACAGTCTCTCCTGGTTCTCCCCAGGGCACCCAGGCGTGATCTCTCTATGCCCCCACGACGCCGGGACTTATCACAGAGGTTCCTGGAGCTATTCGGCCCCAGTCCCGAGGGCCACACGCCTGAGCCAAGCCCGGAAGTCACGGGAAGCCCAGGACGCGAGAGGACGCCCTTACGAGTTATCCCGTGCCCTCTCGGCACGCCTCGCATTGGCGGTGCCCCTAGCCCGGCAGGATCGCCGATGACATGTTCCTGCCTATCCCCCTGATGAATACGTGTGATATTGTAGCACGAGTGATTTAGGTTAAGTGTGATTTCCCCTAATGTAAGTATTGTGCAGTGATTTCATTTAGTGAATATCGGGGTAAATCAGATCACAGTGAGAAGTTAATGGACGAGAGTGTGGAACAAGATCTGATTGACACTATACTTATGAGTGACATCCCTGTTATACAATTAATAAGCCTGTGCCGCCGAGAGATTCCCCTATAAGGACATACCCCTATTACTGTGAAGGAATATTGTGAAATTAAGTATTAATGGTATTCTCTCCCTCCCCCACGCTACCCATAAATCTTGTTTATCACCCTCTCTCACTCCAATATCCCGAGTGAGTGTAAATCAAGAATAAAATCAATTGCCAAAGTCTTTTGGCTAGTGGAAACCATATAAACTTCACGGCTAATATCTGCCGCCCTCCAGTATTACCATAACTTTCCCCTAACCGTCACAAGTCACTCCCCGCACCTCCCCTATGTCCTCCTAGTTACTCCTCTCCTGCGCCCCCGCGGGCGCCAATATTTACTGCCCTCGTGATAGACTAGGATTGATTGTGTTGTCATTACTATTAGAGAAGCAAGTATCCTGCGAGATACACATATCCTAGATAAGGTTTTTATATTGTGCTGTAATATCTGCTGATTTGTCCTGTGTCTGAATGTGGTAATATACGTGTAAAGGTTGTTGCCTAGAGTTTTTGTGTCCTGCCTCTCTATATTGCACTAAGCTCCGGTCTCGAAAGAGGACCCCGCTCCACGTTAGGTGAAATAGGAACGAGAAGTCGAGCCTAATTTCACCTAGCATTACAGAAAAAATGATATGTTTCGTGAAACAAGAAACTTAGCAACTACTGTGTTACCAATGTGACCAAACTCTCTGTGCTCGCGCAATGGAACAATGCTTATTTTTCCTATGTATCTCATTGAAAACCATTATATTGTTGTCGCGATTGTTTATTAGTTTCAAATCATTAAATGTAGACGTATTCTTTGTTGTTTCTCCCAAAATTACCTACCATAGAAAACGTGAGAGCCTGACACGTCAGTGACAATATGATACCTGACGCGGGGAGGTTCACCTGTTCTGACCACTTATGGACCCCGCTAAGCCCTTTCTTCTATTTTCCTTTGTTTCTCAACAAAAGCGTTTTAGTAAAAAAAAAAAAAAAAAATCCAAAATAGCTCGGGATTGGGGGGTATCGGAGGGGGGAAATCGGTCGGGACGTGACGGGCTAGAAGCGTAATCATGATAATGTTGACAAGATGCACTGGGAATGTTGCCCACCACAAAATGCACAAACCTTCCTGTCCTTTACCATGGAAAATTTTATCTCCTTATTTTCATCAGCTTGTCTATTCCTTGTCTTAAATATCCTCAGCCTTTAAAGAGCTAAGGAAAGTACCTAACTCTTCTGTAGGCACATACTTAGCCTTCTCTGACTTAGGTTTCCCAACCAGTTGGTTAGTTTTTTTTTTTTTCTTTATTTCAGCCTTCTGTTTAATTTCAGCAGGATTTACTGTTCCTTGCAAATGTTTACAGAGTTGCATTAAGCCTTCCTCAATCTCCTCACAGGAGAAATTATCCTTTTGGTACCTACCATACAAGGCATCCTTGGTTCTTGGTAGAAGCTTTAAGGACACAATTCTAGAACGCACCCAATCTGCTGCTTTAATATCTTCGTAAGTACCTAAAGCTTTAAATTACAACTCATCACAATCCGAAAATTATGCAAGGAATCAAAATCAGGGTTAGGTAATTGGGTGATGACCTGCTCCCTGCCTTCGTAATTATGTCTAAGGATAGTCAAAGCTGCCTCATAATTGTTTTCTTCCACACGTAATTCTTTTATCAACTTGTAAGGCGTCCCCTTGACCTGTCCTAACAGATATGTGAGTTTACTCACATTGGGGAGATCTGTTCTGTCATGAACTAATTAGGTATTTAAACTGATCCCCAAAAGATTTCTTATTTTGCACTCCATCAAACTCCAGAAGCGTAATTTGTGGTAGTACATCTTTTCTCCGCTGTTCCACAGCTTGTATTTCCGCGGCAGTCTCGGCCAATTTTGACTGATAACTTCTCTAATGTTAGATATTCCTCTATTTACCTTCAAATTTGGTAGTCTCCGACTCTAGCAGATCTTTATCATCAGCTTTTGCTATGGCTGCTTCTAAATTTACCTAACCGTCTTCATACTTTTTTTTTTTTTTTTTCCGCCTATCAACCATTGGGGCCGAAGCCCCTGGTTATTAAGGCCATTTATATATATATATGTATATACATTTAAATATATATACATATATGAAATGCGTGGGTTTGAACGCATCGGTTCTCCGGAGCATTCCGGAGAATACCGCAGTCTCCCCGACATCAAGGCGGACCAGGAGCAGTGGAGTCTGCCCTCAGAAACGCCGACACCCCCACTCGGACTCCCCCCACTCGAACTCCCTGGGGTAGCCGCCGCCAGCCACCATCACTCCGGGCAACAACGGCATACGTCAGCCCGGGCCGTGCGCCCTTGTGAAACGCAACCACCGCGCCGCCGCCACCGTAGGAAAAAGACACTACCTTCGCGTGGCGGAATTACCGAGTTAGCTAGGGGTGGAGTCAGAAATTGTACTCCAGACAGCACCCCTAAGGTAGAGACGATCTATGGTCGCTCTAGCGAGTGGTAAGGTAGAGACGATCGGCGGTCACTCCCCCCACAGCAAGGTAGAGACGATCAGTGGTCGCTCCCATAAAGAAAATACAGAGACGATCTATGGTCGCTCACAACAAAATCAGGTAGAGACGATCAGTGGTCGCTCCCTGAAAGCTAAGGTAGAGACGATCGGCGGTCGCTCCCTCAGCACACTGGTAGAGACGATCAATGGTCGCTCCCCTATAAAAAAGACAGAGACGATCTATGGTCGCTCACAACCAAATCAGGTAGAGACGATCGGCGGTCGCTCCCTGACAGCTAAGGTAGAGACGATCAGCGGTCGCTCCCTCAGCACCCGGGTAGAGACGATCAACGGTCGCTCCCCTATAAAAAAGACAGAGACGATCTATGGTCGCTCACAACAAAATCAGGTAGAGATGATCAGTGGTCGCTCCCTGCAAGCTAAGGTAGAGACGATCAACGGTCGCTCCCTCAGCCCCCCGGTGGAGACGATCGACGGTCGCTCCCAGGGTATAGTGAGGAGGAAAGACCTCCCTGTCTCCCCCGGCCTCTGTTCCCTGCGCGAGGCCCTTGAGAAGATCCACCTGTCGGGCCCCCGTGACAGCCGCTGCCGCAGTCCTTCCCTGCCGGCGCCCCTGTCCATAGGAGACCGCAGTCCGTCGCCTCTTCCGGCCCGCCCCAGGACACCCGGGCGAGACCTCACCACGCCCCCACGACGCCGGGACCTGACCCAGAGGTTCCTAGCCCTCTTCGGCCCCAGTCCAGAGCCCAGTCCGGAAGCCCCCGGACGCGAGAGGACGCCCTAGTGAGTCGCCCCGTGCCCTCCCGGCTCGCTCTACCCTGGCGACACCCTCAGCCGACCGGATCATCGCCGAGGTAACTGTGTCTCTCTCTACCAGAGATACGAGGATCCACAATTGTGAAGTAGGTTAAGTGTGACTCCTTTTTCTTAGAATAAGACTAGTGCAGTGATTTCATGTACTTTCCATTGGGGTAACCCAGGACATAATACTACATTAACGGGTGAGAATAGGGGTAGAGACCCCAAGTGAAGATACGTGCGAGTATCATCCCGAGTTTACTATGGACTTCTCTCTAGAGCCCGAGGAAAGGATAATACATCATTAGAGTGCTATTGGTTAAACTCTGAGTAATACAGTGGAATAGAATTTACGAGTGTTCCGACTTTGTTACGCGTTGGGAAGTGCGAACCTACATAACCTACCAGAGAGATGTGTAGTATATAAGTTGTGCTGACGGAAATCTAGTGTTATCAAACTACGAGGACCGCGAGTGATAACTGTACTCTCTTGTTCCGCACGCTATCCCTGAAAACCCTCCCCACTCCTCACCCACGCTCTTGAAGTCCAAATAAGAACCAGAGTTAATTATCAAAGAATTCTTGCCAATAGAAAACACCTAAAACTCCCTTGTTAATATCGGGCCTCATTAAGTATTACCATAACTTCTCCCTCGCCGTTCTAAGTCACTCTCTGTGTCTCACTACCCCCCCCCCTTTCCTGGTAGATCACAAACCCCCCCTCTCTCTCCTCCCGCGCTCCGCGCGCACGAGTATTTACTGTACTAAGATTTGTTGTATTGTCATTAATATCTAGGAAGTTAGTATCCTGCGAGATACACAATATTTTAAATAAGGTTTTGTATTGCTCTATATTGTGATGTAATGTCTTGTGTCTAACTGAAATAATATACGTGTATGGTGTTGCCGAAAGTTTTTATGTCCTGCCTCTCTTCATTGCACTAGCTCCGGTCTCGAAAGAGGACCCCGCTCAGTGTTGAGTTGATTTGGAACGAGAGGTCGAGCCAAATTCTACTCAGCATTACACTGGTGGCCAGCGGTGGTTCTAGATCCGAGCGTAGAAGAGAGGTAAATAGGAAATATTTGGAAAAATGGCAACTAAACCGCACGTCCAGTTATCCAAGTTTGACCCTGACCAATATGACATACAAACATATCTTGCAATAGTTAAACCCTTATTGGATATTGGCTTCGATAATGACCAACAAAAATTGCAGTCACACTTCCACTACTGGGTAAAGCCGCAGCTAACATTGCGCCAAAAATTGTCCCAGAACTCACCTGGCAGAACTTTACCAAGTTCGCAGTCCAAGCCATCACCCCATCATTAGGGAAAGTGGTGGCTCTATCCAAGTTGGATAGCTTTACTTATAACGGGGATTTAGATAATACCCTGTTGCAGGCAAGAAGCCTGATTACTGCTGCCTACCCGGAATCAGACGAAGAAACCCGGGACCAGCACACCTTCAATACTCTGCTCCGAGTACTCCCAAGTGTTGTGAAGCAACACTACTATCCACGATCCGACAGGAGACATGGATAGGGATATACAGCTGATACGACGCCTCCTGACCTCCTGCCCTCCTCCACAACAAATCAATGTTGTCAAGAAATTCCCCACTCGGCCCCCGGCTCCCCCAGCCGCACCACGTCCGCCCCTGCCCCACACCAGCCCGACCCCGACGCCTAGCCCACCCAGGGCGTACCCCTCTCGTCGGCGCCCCGCCCCACGAGAAAACCCAAACTTAATTCTCATCAACCCGTGGGAATTCACAGCCTGCAACTCCCGTTGCCCCCTTCTTGACGTATGGGACCAGCTGAAAGCTGCTCGCCGCAAAAGCACAACCCCGGGTCTGCGTAAGGTCTCCGCCCTAGAAGGCGAGGCCCCAGGGGACGAGCTGGCGCCAGCGGATGATCCCCCACCAGGAGACTTAGAGCAGGAACAGGAACACGAGAGCCCTAACCAGCTGGATTTTTAGGCCCGCCCCCGCACCAACCCACGGTGGCGGGGGCCATCACCCCTCAGTATCGCCCCCCAGTGTACCACAAAATGAAAATCAACGGCGTGAAGGCCAGACTACTAGTCGATACGGGAGCAGCCAGATCCTGTCTTTACAGCCATTATTTCTCCCGCTACAAATCGCGGTTTGGCCCGCTCCGCCCCACTACCACCCACCTTATAGATGCGGGGGATGGCCCCCTGCCCATCCGTGGGGAAACTCGGGCCCTACGGGTCGACACCCACCAACCAGTATCTACCCAACACCCCTTCATCATTTTTGATTCCTCCTGCCAGAGCTATGACGGCTATTTAGGGCTGGACTTACTTCAAAAACTCGGAGCCACTATCGACTGTTGCAACCGACAACTCCAGTTCCACCCCCTACCCCGCTCCACCCCAGCCGTTTGTACCTGCACGCCGCAACCCCGGCCGGAGGACACAAAAAAAAAAAAAAAAAAAAAAAACCCTCGCACTCCTTCTTTTCCCCTTCTTCGCCTCCCCCTTCCCCCGCGCAACCCCACCCCACTCTTGCCCCCTCCTTCCCTGCCACCGTTTCCGCTGCCGTTACCATCCCCTCACACCACGAGGCCTGGGTGCCCCTGAACAGGCCCTCAGGCCCATCTGTTTTGTTCTCCCCCCTCCTCCCTGCCGGACCCCTCTCCGCCTGCCTCGTTTCCCCTACCTTTCTCCCCCCCACCGCGCTGCCATTTGCATCGCCAATCTCGCACCATCCCCTCTCACCCTTCCCAAAGGGCTTATCGTCGGAGAGATGGAAGAAGCCGAGCCCTGCGTCCCTTCTTCCCCCCAATGCCCCGCCCCCCTCCCCCCCATCCCTGACCATCTCTCCGACCAACAGTCAGACGCCTTACGCTGCCTCCTCCTGGAGTTCCAGGATTTGTTTGCGGCAGGGCCCGCAGATATAGGACACACTACATACCTGTCTCACGAGATCCATACGACAGGCCCCCCGATACGACAGCCTTCCCGACGGAAGAACCCCCGACAGAGAGAAGAGGAAGACCGCCAAGTGCGCGAAATGGAGGAGGCAGGCGTTATTTCCCCCTCCACCAGCCCGTGGTCCTCCCCCGTCGTTCTAGTAAAAAAGAAAGACGGCACGATGCGGTTTTGCATCGATTACCGCCGCGTGAACGACGTCACCATTAAGGATGCCACTCCCCTTCCCCGCATCGACGATTCCCTAGACTCCCTATACGGGGCGTCTTGGTTTTCTACCCTTGACCTCCAGTCTGGATATTGGCAGGTCCCAGTCCACCCGGATCATCGAGGCAAAATGGCCTTCTCTACCAGTAATGGCCGCCACTATGAGTTTAACGTCCTGCCATTCGGCCTCTGCAATGCCCCAGCCACGTTTTCCAGGCTGATGGAATCTGTCTTGAGCGGCCTCACTTGGGAGATCTGTTTGGCCTATCTTGATGATGTCATCGTTTTTAGCCAAACTTGGGCCGACCATTTGCAGCACCTCCGCCGAGTTTTCACCCGAATTCACCAGGCAGGCCTCAAGTTACATCCAGCCAAATGTGTCTTGGCCGCAAAAACCGTCGCGTTTCTAGGCCATACCATTTCCCAAGCAGGAATCTCCCCCGACCCCGATAAGCTGCGCGCCATAGCGGCCATACCACCTCTGCAAGATGTTCACGGCATTCGTGCCTTTTTGGGGCTCGCATCCTACTACCGCCGCTTCGTGAAGGGGTTTGCACAAGTTGCTAAACCTCTTCACGATCTGACAAGGAAAGGAGAACCTTTCCTCTGGACAGAGGACCGACGTACCGCTTTCCAACAGCTGAAAGACAAACTTATTTCGGCCCCCATCGTGGCCTTTCCCGACTATGCCCTCCCTTTTCGCCTCTACACGGACGTCTCCTTGGACGCCATTGGCGCTGTTCTAGCCCAGGTACAGGCTGGTCGAGAACACATTATTGCTTGTGCCAGCCGCACACTGAACCCGGCAGAGAAAAATTATGCCGCCACCAAGCGAGAATGCCTCGGCATAATCTGGTCCCTCCAATATTTTAGAGCTTATCTTTCTGGGACCCAAGTCACTATAATAACCGACCACCAATCACTCCAGTGGCTGCAACAATCAGATTCCCAGAACGCCCAAACCGTCCGATGGCGTGACACCCTAGAGGAATTTCAATATGAAATCTCGTACAGACCCGGGAAGCTCCACACTAACGCAGATGCCCTCTCCCGCCTTCCCATCCGCGCCGTCCAACCAGATGAGGACCTGCTAGAACTCTGGCACCACAAAGAACGCCCCCCCTGGATCCCAGCCTACCTGTTTCCCAAATTGTGCCGACAGGGCGACCACCTCTTGACCCCGTCCGGACACATCCTGTTGGCCCCCGATGCGGCACGTGACACCCTGCGCCAGTTACACGCCCACAACGGCATCCATTTGGGCACTAAAAAATTGCTACAGGTATTTAATGACATCTACTGGGCCCCGAACCCCTCCACCCTCGCCAAGGAAATTATTCAAGCTTGCCGTGCCTGTGCGCTCGGGAAAGACATTACCCGGACCGCCAGGCCTTCTGGCCACATCACTGCCCACAAACCCTGGCAGCTCCTAGCAGTCGATGTGGTAGGACCTCTCCCTCCTAAATCAGGATATAAGTACGTGATCACGTTTGTTGACACGTACTCCAAGTTCATAATAGCCTGCCCCGCTAAGGAACATCACGCCGTCGCGGTCGCCGACGCCTTACTCCGACACGTTTTCCCCTACTTTGGCATTCCCCAGGCCATCCATTCTGACAATGCCCCCGAATTCTCCGGGAAAGTCTGGGAAGAGCTGGCCCGGATTTTTGGATACAAAATCTCCCACTCCTCACCATATTGGCCTCAAGGGAACGCGGTGTGTGAGCGCAGCCATCGTACCTTGGCAAATCAGCTGCGGACCAGAATCGAGGCTACCAAAGACAACGATTGGCCAGCGCACGTCAAATCGTCCAGTGGGGCATGAATTCCTGCCCCAGAGAGGACGGGGTTTCCCCCCCATGAGAGGGTCTTTGGCGAAACCCCCCTCTTACTACCCTTACGCCATCACTTGCAACCGCCCACCTCTGCCCTGGCGACAGACCCGCTACACTCGCTAAAAAGGCGGGTATACCACCTACAGCGAAACTTAGATCTTGGACCCGACACGGCCGCCAACCCCTACAAGCAGGGTGACACAGTAGTCATTGCCCAACTCCCCACCCCTCACAAACTTGCCCCCCCGTTTCACGGGCCCGCACACCATCACCAAAATCCCCAACCCTTACCAGGTGGTCGTGGACTACCACGGCACTCCCCGTACCCTCCGAAACCGACACGTACGCCCTTTCCGAACACCCATTCCCCCCGCCACGACCCCGCCCCCCCAACCCCCCACGGCTCCCGCTCCACCCTCTACCACCACATTTGAGTGTTACATTTCCTCCTCCCCTTCCCCCTCCCCCCCCTACCACCTCCGCCTCTCCCACCCCAGGCACCTCACCTGACATCTCCCCCACCACCCCCCCCTCCCCCTCGCCCCACCCACCCGTGGCCTGCCCCTCAGCCCGCGCCCCCCCATCTCCGGCTCCTGCCGTCACCCCCGTCCCCCAGCCCATCACCACCCCCTCCACCCCCACCGCCACCCCTTCACCACAACCCCCTTCCACTCCCCTCCCCCTGCCCCCCACCCGGACGCCCACTCCACCAATACCACGTCCTACCACACCCACGGCACTAGAGACAACACGCCCACACCTAACGCCCCCCTCCCCCTCCACCCCGGCCCGCACCACCACCACCACCACCCCTTCACGAACACCCCCTTCTTCCCCCTCCCCCCCTACCCTGCCCACCCCCTGTATGCCCACTCCACCAATACCACGTGCTACCACACCCGCGGCACGAAAGACAACCCGCCCGCCCCCAACGCCCCCATCCCCACCCACCCCTACCCTCACCACCACCACTACCCGCTCGGGCCGCCTCTCACGCCCACCCGCCCGATATTCCCACACCCCTACACCCCCCACTTCCCCGCGACTTCACACTGTCCAGCTACATCGGGCCCAAATCCCTCCTATCTGTACTCCCCAGAGACTAAACGCCGCATTACTATCACACAAAACCCGGCCTTCGCCCACCCTGTCCGGCATTCCACCTCCAACCACGCCGACAACCACACCAAACATGAAGATTCAGCGAGCTGTATGGGCCCCTTCCTTTGCCAGGAACCGCCGGCTTCGCGGACCACACCACCTGTTAAGTATCCTCAAACACACCACCACCCCCTCTGCCCTTTTCCTCACCTATGACCAAACGCAAGAGGAGGATTATTATACTACCGCCTGGCAGCACACACTCCGCCACCTCCAGCCCATCTCCACCACCTCCAACACGCTAGCGTTCCACCTCCAGCCACAGGGACGTGACTTTTTTCAAGAACACGGTGGTGAAATGCGTGGGTTTGAACGCATCGGTTCTCCGGAGCATTCCGGAGAATACCACAGTCTCCCCGACATCAAGGCGGACCAGGAGCAGTGGAGTCTGCCCTCAGAAACGCCGACACCCCCACTCGGACTCCCCCGACTCGAACTCCCCGGGGTAGCCGCCGCCAGCCACCATCACTCCGGGCAACAGCGGCATACGTCAGCCCGGGCCGTGCGCCCTTGTGAAACGCAACCACCGCGCCGCCGCCACCGTAGGAAAAAGACACTACCTTCGCGTGGCGGAATTACCGAGTTAGCTAGGGGTGGAGTCAGAAATTGTACTCCAGACAGCACCCCTAAGGTAGAGACGATCTATGGTCGCTCTAGCAGTGGTAAGGTAGAGACGATCGGCGGTCGCTCCCCCCACAGCAAGGTAGAGATGATCAGTGGTCGCTCCCATAAAGAAAATACAGAGACGATCTATGGTCGCTCACAACAAAATCAGGTAGAGACGATCAGTGGTCGCTCCCTGAAAGCTAAGGTAGAGACGATCGGCGGTCGCTCCCTCAGCACACTGGTAGAGACGATCAATGGTCGCTCCCCTATAAAAAAGACAGAGACGATCTATGGTCGCTCACAACCAAATCAGGTAGAGACGATCGGCGGTCGCTCCCTGACAGCTAAGGTAGAGACGATCAGCGGTCGCTCCCTCAGCACCCGGGTAGAGACGATCAACGGTCGCTCCCCTATAAAAAAGACAGAGACGATCTATGGTCGCTCACAACAAAATCAGGTAGAGACGATCAGTGGTCGCTCCCTGCAAGCTAAGGTAGAGATGATCAACAGTCGCTCCCTCAGCCCCCCGGTGGAGACGATCGACGGTCGCTCCCAGGGTATAGTGAGGAGGAAAGACCTCCCTGTCTCCCCCGGCCTCTGTTCCCTGCGCGAGGCCCTTGAGAAGATCCACCTGTCGGGCCCCCGTGACAGCCGCTGCCGCAGTCCTTCCCTGCCGGCGCCCCTGTCCATAGGAGACCGCAGTCCGTCGCCTCTTCCGGCCCGCCCCAGGACACCCGGGCGAGACCTCACCACGCCCCCACGACGCCGGGACCTGACCCAGAGGTTCCTAGCCCTCTTCGGCCCCAGTCCGGAGCCCAGTCCGGAAGCCCCCGGACGCGAGAGGACGCCCTAGTGAGTCGCCCCGTGCCCTCCCGGCTCGCTCTACCCTGGCGACACCCTCAGCCGACCGGATCATCGCCGAGGTAACAGTGTCTCTCTCTACCAGAGATACGAGGATCCACAATTGTGAAGTAGGTTAAGTGTGACTCCTTTTTCTTAGAATAAGACTAGTGCAGTGATTTCATGTACTTTCCATTGGGGTAACCCAGGACATAATACTACATTAACGGGTGAGAATAGGGGTAGAGACCCCAAGTGAAGATACGTGCGAGTATCATCCCGAGTTTACTATGGACTTCTCTCTAGAGCCCGAGGAAAGGATAATACATCATTAGAGTGCTATTGGTTAAACTCTGAGTAATACAGTGGAATAGAATTTACGAGTGTTCCGACTTTGTTACGCGTTGGGAAGTGCGAACCTACATAACCTACCAGAGAGATGTGTAGTATATAAGTTGTGCTGACGGAAATCTAGTGTTATCAAACTACGAGGACCGCGAGTGATAACTGTACTCTCTTGTTCCGCACGCTATCCCTGAAAACCCTCCCCACTCCTCACCCACGCTCTTGAAGTCCAAATAAGAACCAGAGTTAATTATCAAAGAATTCTTGCCAATAGAAAACACCTAAAACTCCCTTGTTAATATCGGGCCTCATTAAGTATTACCATAACTTCTCCCTCGCCGTTCTAAGTCACTCTCTGTGTCTCACTACCCCCCCCCTTTCCTGGTAGATCACAAACCCCCCCTCTCTCTCCTCCCGCGCTCCGCGCGCACGAGTATTTTCTGTACTAAGATTTGTTGTATTGTCATTAATATCTAGGAAGCTAGTATCCTGCGAGATACACAATATTTTAAATAAGGTTTTGTATTGCTCTATATTGTGATGTAATGTCTTGTGTCTAACTGAAATAATATACGTGTATGGTGTTGCCGAAAGTTTTTATGTCCTGCCTCTCTTCATTGCACTAGCTCCGGTCTCGAAAGAGGACCCCGCTCAGTGTTGAGTTGATTTGGAACGAGAGGTCGAGCCAAATTCTACTCAGCATTACACTGGTGGCCAGCGGTGGTTCTAGATCCGAGCGTAGAAGAGAGGTAAATAGGAAATATTTGGAAAAATGGCAACTAAACCGCACGTCCAGTTATCCAAGTTTGACCCTGACCAATATGACATACAAGCATATCTTGCAATAGTTAAACCCTTATTGGATATTGGCTTCGATAATGACCAACAAAAAATTGCAGTCACACTTCCACTACTGGGTAAAGCCGCAGCTAACATTGCGCCAAAAATTGTCCCAGAACTCACCTGGCAGAACTTTACCAAGTTCGCAGTCC
Organism: Coenobita brevimanus; assembly: GCF_032717465.1. Lineage (NCBI taxonomy): Eukaryota > Metazoa > Arthropoda > Malacostraca > Decapoda > Coenobitidae > Coenobita > Coenobita brevimanus. The sequence continues at coordinate 26,013,132 of NC_137063.1, read as the reverse complement.
AAGCCATCACCCCGTCATTAGGGAAAGTGGTGGCTCTATCCAAGTTGGATAGCTTTACTTATAACGGGGATTTAGATAATACCCTGTTGCAGGCAAGAAGCCTGATTACTGCTGCCTACCCGGAATCAGACGAAGAAACCCGGGACCAGCACACCTTCAATACTCTGCTCCGAGTACTCCCAAGTGTTGTGAAGCAACACTACTATCCACGATCCGACAGGAGACATGGATAGGGATATACAGCTGATACGACGCCTCCTGACCTCCTGCCCTCCTCCACAACAAATCAATGTTGTCAAGAAATTCCCCACACGGCCCCGGCACCCCCAGCCGCACCACGTCCGCCCCAGCCCCACATCAGCCCGACCCCGACGCCTAGCCCACCCAGGGCGTACCCCTCTCGTCGGCGCCCCGCCCCACGAGAAAACCCAAACTTAATTCTCATCAACCCGTGGGAATTCACAGCCTGCAACTCCCGTTGCCCCCTTCTTGACGTATGGGACCAGCTGAAAGCTGCTCGCCGCAAAAGCACAACCCCGGGTCTGCGTAAGGTCTCCGCCCTAGAAGGCGAGGCCCCAGGGGACGAGCTGGCGCCAGCGGATGATCCCCCACCAGGAGACTTAGAGCAGGAACAGGAACACGAGAGCCCTAACCAGCTGGATTTTTAGGCCCGCCCCCGCACCAACCCACGGTGGCGGGGGCCATCACCCCTCAGTATCGCCCCCCAGTGTACCACAAAATGAAAATCAACGGCGTGAAGGCCAGACTACTAGTCGATACGGGAGCAGCCAGATCCTGTCTTTACAGCCATTATTTCTCCCGCTACAAATCGCGGTTTGGCCCGCTCCGCCCCACTACCACCCACCTTATAGATGCGGGGGATGGCCCCCTGCCCATCCGTGGGGAAACTCGGGCCCTATGGGTCGACACCCACCAACCAGTATCTACCCAACACCCCTTCATCATTTTTGATTCCTCCTGCCAGAGCTATGACGGCTATTTAGGGCTGGACTTACTTCAAAAACTCGGAGCCACTATCGACTGTCGCAACCGACAACTCCAGTTCCACCCCCTACCCCTCTCCACCCCAGCCGTTTGTACCTGCACGCCGCAACCCCGGCCGGAGGACACACAAAAAAAAAAAAAAAAAAAACCCTCGCACTCCTTCTTTTCCCCTTCTTCGCCTCCCCCTTCCCCCGCGCAACCCCACCCCACTCTTGCCCCCTCCTTCCCTGCCACCGTTTCCGCCGCCGTTACCATCCCCTCACACCACGAGGCCTGGGTGCCCCTGAACAGGCCCTCAGGCCCATCTGTTTTGTTCTCCCCCCTCCTCCCTGCCGGACCCCTCTCCGCCTGCCTCGTTTCCCCTACCTTTCTCCCCCCCCACCGCGCTGCCATTCGCATCGCCAATCTCGCACCATCCCCTCTCACCCTTCCCAAAGGGCTTATCGTCGGAGAGATGGAAGAAGCCGAGCCCTGCGTCCCTTCTTCCCCCCAATGCCCCGCCCCCCTCCCCCCCATCCCTGACCATCTCTCCGACCAACAGTCAGACGCCTTACGCTGCCTCCTCCTGGAGTTCCAGGATTTGTTTGCGGCAGGGCCCGCAGATATAGGACACACTACATACCTGTCTCACGAGATCCATACAACAGGCCCCCCGATACGACAGCCTTCCCGACAGAAGAACCCCCGACAGAGAGAAGAGGAAGACCGCCAAGTGCGCGAAATGGAGGAGGCAGGCGTTATTTCCCCCTCCACCAGCCCGTGGTCCTCCCCCGTCGTTCTAGTAAAAAAGAAAGACGGCACGATGCGGTTTTGCATCGATTACCGCCGCGTGAACGACGTCACCATTAAGGATGCCACTCCCCTTCCCCGCATCGACGATTCCCTAGACTCCCTATACGGGGCGTCTTGGTTTTCTACCCTTGACCTCCAGTCTGGATATTGGCAGGTCCCAGTCCACCCGGATCATCGAGGCAAAATGGCCTTCTCTACCAGTAATGGCCGCCACTATGAGTTTAACGTCCTGCCATTCGGCCTCTGCAATGCCCCAGCCACGTTTTCCAGGCTGATGGAATCTGTCTTGAGCGGCCTCACTTGGGAGATCTGTTTGGCCTATCTTGATGATGTCATCGTTTTTAGCCAAACTTGGGCCGACCATTTGCAGCGCCTCCGCCGAGTTTTCACCCGAATTCGCCAGGCAGGCCTCAAGTTACATCCAGCCAAATGTGTCTTGGCCGCAAAAACCGTCGCGTTTCTAGGCCATACCATTTCCCAAGCAGGAATCTCCCCCGACCCCGATAAGCTGCGCGCCATAGCGGCCATACCACCTCTGCAAGATGTTCACGGCATTCGTGCCTTTTTGGGGCTCGCATCCTACTACCGCCGCTTCGTGAAGGGGTTTGCACAAGTTGCTAAACCTCTTCACCATCTGACAAGGAAAGGAGAACCTTTCCTCTGGACAGAGGACCGACGTACCGCTTTCCAACAGCTGAAAGACAAACTTATTTCGGCCCCCATCGTGGCCTTTCCCGACTATGCCCTCCCTTTTCGCCTCTACACGGACGTCTCCTTGGACGCCATTGGCGCTGTTCTAGCCCAGGTACAGGCTGGTCGAGAACACATTATTGCTTGTGCCAGCCGCACACTGAACCCGGCAGAGAAAAATTATGCCGCCACCAAGCGAGAATGCCTCGGCATAATCTGGTCCCTCCAATATTTTAGAGCTTATCTTTCTGGGACCCAAGTCACTATAATAACCGACCACCAATCACTCCAGTGGCTGCAACAATCAGATTCCCAGAACGCCCAAACCGTCCGATGGCGTGACACCCTAGAGGAATTTCAATATGAAATCTCGTACAGACCCGGGAAGCTCCACACTAACGCAGATGCCCTCTCCCGCCTTCCCATCCGCGCCGTCCAACCAGATGAGGACCTGCTAGAACTCTGGCACCACAAAGAACGCCCCCCCTGGATCCCAGCCTACCTGTTTCCCAAATTGTGCCGACAGGGCGACCACCTCTTGACCCCGTCCGGACACATCCTGTTGGCCCCCGATGCGGCACGTGACACCCTGCGCCAGTTACACGCCCACAACGGCATCCATTTGGGCACTAAAAAATTGCTACAGGTATTTAATGACATCTACTGGGCCCCGAACCCCTCCACCCTCGCCAAGGAAATTATTCAAGCTTGCCGTGCCTGTGCGCTCGGGAAAGACATTACCCGGACCGCCAGGCCTTCTGGCCACATCACTGCCCACAAACCCTGGCAGCTCCTAGCAGTCGACGTGGTAGGACCTCTCCCTCCTAAATCAGGATATAAGTACGTGATCACGTTTGTTGACACGTACTCCAAGTTCATAATAGCCTGCCCCGCTAAGGAACATCACGCCGTCGCGGTCGCCGACGCCTTACTCCGACACGTTTTCTCCTACTTTGGCATTCCCCAGGCCATCCATTCTGACAATGCCCCCGAATTCTCCGGGAAAGTCTGGGAAGAGCTGGCCCGGATTTTTGGATACAAAATCTCCCACTCCTCACCATATTGGCCTCAAGGGAACGCGGTGTGTGAGCGCAGCCATCGTACCTTGGCAAATCAGCTGCGGACCAGAATCGAGGCTACCAAAGACAACGATTGGCCAGCGCACGTCAAATCGTCCAGTGGGGCATGAATTCCTGCCCCAGAGAGGACGGGGTTTCCCCCCCACGAGAGGGTCTTTGGCGAAACCCCCCTCTTACTACCCTTACGCCATCACTTGCAACCGCCCACCTCTGCCCTGGCGACAGACCCGCTACACTCGCTAAAAAGGCGGGTATACCACCTACAGCGAAACTTAGATCTTGGACCCGACACGGCCGCCAACCCCTACAAGCAGGGTGACACAGTAGTCATTGCCCAACTCCCCACCCCCCACAAACTTGCCCCCCGTTTCACGGGCCCCCACACCATCACCAAAATCCCCAACCCTTACCAGGTGGTCGTGGACTACCACGGCACTCCCCGTACCCTCCGAAACCGACACGTACGCCCTTTCCGAACACCCATTCCCCCCGCCACGACCCCGCCCCCCCAACCCCCCACGGCTCCCGCTCCACCCTCTACCACCACATTTGAGTGTTACATTTCCTCCTCCCCTTCCCCCTCTCCCCCCCCTACCACCTCCGCCTCTCCCACCCCAGGCACCTCATCTGACATCTCCCCCGCCACCCCCTCCCCCTCGCCCCACCCACCCGTGGCCTGCCCCTCAGCCCGCGCCCCCCCATCTCTGGCTCCTGCCGTCACCCCGTCCTCCCAGCCCATCACCACCCCCTCCACCCCCACCGCCACCCCTTCACCACAACCCCCTTCCACTCCCCTCCCCCTGCCCCCCACCCGGACGCCCACTCCACCAATACCACGTCCTACCACACCCACGGCACTAGAGACAACACGCCCACACCTAACGCCCCCCTCCCCCTCCACCCCGGCCCGCACCACCACCACCACCACCCCTTCACGAACACCCCCTTCTTCCCCCTCCCCCCCTACCCTGCCCACCCCCCGTACGCCCACTCCACCAATACCACGTGCTACCACACCCGCGGCACGAAATACAACCCGCCCGCCCCCAACGCCCCCATCCCCCCCACCCCTACCCTCACCACCACCACTACCCGCTCGGGCCGCCTCTCACGCCCACCCGCCCGATATTCCCACACCCCTACACCCCCCACTTCCCCGCGACTTCACACTGTCCAGCTACATCGGGCCCAAATCCCTCCTATCTGTACTCCCCAGAGACTAAACGCCGCATTACTATCACACAAAACCCGGCCTTCGCCCACCCTGTCCGGCATTCCACCTCCAACCACGCCGACAACCACACCAATGAAGATTCAGCGAGCTGTATGGGCCCCTTCCTTTGCCAGGAACCGCCGGCTTCGCGGACCCCACCACCTGTTAAGTATCCTCAAACACACCACCACCCCCTCTGCCCTTTTCCTCACCTATGACCAAACGCAAGAGGAGGATTATTATACTACCGCCTGGCAGCACACACTCCGCCACCTCCAGCCCATCTCCACCACCTCCAACACGCTAGCGTTCCACCTCCAGCCACAGGGACGTGACTTTTTTCAAGAACACGGTGGTGAAATGCGTGGGTTTGAACGCATCGGTTCTCCGGAGCATTCCGGAGAATACCGCAGTCTCCCCGACATCAAGGCGGACCAGGAGCAGTGGAGTCTGCCCTCAGAAACGCCGACACCCCCACTCGGACTCCCCCCACTCGAACTCCCCGGGGTAGCCGCCGCCAGCCACCATCACTCCGGGCAACAGCGGCATACGTCAGCCCGGGCCGTGCGCCCTTGTGAAACGCAACCACCGCGCCGCCGCCACCGTAGGAAAAAGACACTACCTTCGCGTGGCGGAATTACCGAGTTAGCTAGGGGTGGAGTCAGAAATTGTACTCCAGACAGCACCCCTAAGGTAGAGACGATCTATGGTCGCTCTAGCAGTGGTAAGGTAGAGACGATCGGCGGTCGCTCCCCCCACAGCAGGGTAGAGATGATCAGTGGTCGCTCCCATAAAGAAAATACAGAGACGATCTATGGTCGCTCACAACAAAATCAGGTAGAGACGATCAGTGGTCGCTCCCTGAAAGCTAAGGTAGAGACGATCGGCGGTCGCTCCCTCAGCACACTGGTAGAGACGATCAATGGTCGCTCCCCTATAAAAAAGACAGAGACGATCTATGGTCGCTCACAACCAAATCAGGTAGAGACGATCGGCGGTCGCTCCCTGACAGCTAAGGTAGAGACGATCAGCGGTCGCTCCCTCAGCACCCGGGTAGAGACGATCAACGGTCGCTCCCCTATATAAAAGACAGAGACGATCTATGGTCGCTCACAACAAAATCAGGTAGAGACGATCAGTGGTCGCTCCCTGCAAGCTAAGGTAGAGATGATCAACAGTCGCTCTCTCAGCCCCCCGGTGGAGACGATCGACGGTCGCTCCCAGGGTATAGTGAGGAGGAAAGACCTCCCTGTCTCCCCGGCCTCTGTTCCCTGCGCGAGGCCCTTGAGAAGATCCACCTGTCGGGCCCCCGTGACAGCCGCTGCCGCAGTCCTTCCCTGCCGGCGCCCCTGTCCATAGGAGACCGCAGTCCGTCGCCTCTTCCGGCCCGCCCCAGGACACCCGGGCGAGACCTCACCACGCCCCCACGACGCCGGGACCTGACCCAGAGGTTCCTAGCCCTCTTCGGCCCCAGTCCGGAGCCCAGTCCGGAAGCCCCCGGACGCGAGAGGACGCCCTAGTGAGTCGCCCCGTGCCCTCCCGGCTCGCTCTACCCTGGCGACACCCTCAGCCGACCGGATCATCGCCGAGGTAACAGTGTCTCTCTCTACCAGAGATACGAGGATCCACAATTGTGAAGTAGGTTAAGTGTGACTCCTTTTTCTTAGAATAAGACTAGTGCAGTGATTTCATGTACTTTCCATTGGGGTAACCCAGGACATAATACTACATTAACGGGTGAGAATAGGGGTAGAGACCCCAAGTGAAGATACGTGCGAGTATCATCCCGAGTTTACTATGGACTTCTCTCTAGAGCCCGAGGAAAGGATAATACATCATTAGAGTGCTATTGGTTAAACTCTGAGTAATACAGTGGAATAGAATTTACGAGTGTTCCGACTTTGTTACGCGTTGGGAAGTGCGAACCTACATAACCTACCAGAGAGATGTGTAGTATATAAGTTGTGCTGACGGAAATCTAGTGTTATCAAACTACGAGGACCGCGAGTGATAACTGTACTCTCTTGTTCCGCACGCTATCCCTGAAAACCCTCCCCACTCCTCACCCACGCTCTTGAAGTCCAAATAAGAACCAGAGTTAATTATCAAAGAATTCTTGCCAATAGAAAACACCTAAAACTCCCTTGTTAATATCGGGCCTCATTAAGTATTACCATAACTTCTCCCTCGCCGTTCTAAGTCACTCTCTGTGTCTCACTACCCCCCCCCTTTCCTGGTAGATCACAAACCCCCCCTCTCTCTCCTCCCGCGCTCCGCGCGCACGAGTATTTTCTGTACTAAGATTTGTTGTATTGTCATTAATATCTAGGAAGCTAGTATCCTGCGAGATACACAATATTTTAAATAAGGTTTTGTATTGCTCTATATTGTGATGTAATGTCTTGTGTCTAACTGAAATAATATACGTGTATGGTGTTGCCGAAAGTTTTTATGTCCTGCCTCTCTTCATTGCACTAGCTCCGGTCTCGAAAGAGGACCCCGCTCAGTGTTGAGTTGATTTGGAACGAGAGGTCGAGCCAAATTCTACTCAGCATTACAATATATATGCAAACACACACACACACACACACACACACACACACACACACACTTCCATGCATACATACAGACACACTTTCATGCAAACGTACATATATATATAATAATTTTAATCTTATTTATTTTTTTTTGTATTTTTATTTATTTAATTTTTTCTTGGTTTTATATTTTTTATACCTTATAAAGAAAAACTAATCTAAAGACCCTAAAACTAATCACCTAACAGACAAATCGCTAACCTATACTAAATCCTACAGAGACAAATAGCTAGACCTACACTAATGGTAAAAATACCTCGACTAACAGAACATCATCGACTGCAGATATGTAATGCCTTTCTACATTACATACCTGCACTCATCACCTGGTGACTGTCAGTCGAGGCACAACCTAATATAGGAGACATCAATATATGAAAGGGAACCAGACGAGTCAGGAACATTTCCATATACGTCAGCTGTCGTCCCTAATTAGAATAATTTAAGCAAGATAATATAATGTATTTACATAATTTGTACAAAAAGTGAAGAACCTCGCCTAGCAGACCACCATCGGTCTTCATACTTAGTCCAATCTGTCCTTTAGTAACCTGGACTGAGGTGTTTCATCTAATGCTTGTTTGCAATCATTTATGGCTCTCGTTACGCATCCGGCCTTACTACTAGATGATTTCTGTAACAAGGAAATAGACATTTTGACTGGTTTCTAATTTACTAGATTAACCATTAATTTCAAACAAATTTACCCCAGCTCAGTAGTTATCTAAAAATTTTAAATTTTGCGGAGTGTAGGGATTGGGTTTATGGTATTAAACCTATCTCCCTGGGTTTAAACCTCTGGGGTTGTCTTTATCCCCACACTCAGTTTCCAAAATAACCCAAAGTTTCCTGGGCTCAGAACTATTAAGCATTTAAAATTTTGAGGAGTGTAGGGATTGGGTTTATGGTATTAAACCTATCTCCCTGGGATGTTAAACTTCTGGGGTTGTCTTTATCCCCACACTCAGTTTCCAAAATAACCCATATTTCCTTGAGCATAGAACTAATTAATCATTTTAATATAACATAGAACCACCCAAAATATGTACAACATAGAACTGTTCTTTCTTTAACTTTGTGTAATTTATAAATTTCTGCAGAACCGCTTCTCTGCCATGGTGATTCACTGTACTGTATACCATCGGGTTTTAGAGTTGCTTGGAAGGGCTTTGCATTAAAGTGGATAAAATCCTTCTCTTTCCTTATCCTCTGCAACTTCCTATTCTCGGCCCTGCTACCTAATTTATAAGTACCATAGCAACCTGGTGAACCATATGGTAGGTTTCTAGGCTCGAGAAAGGTTGTGGTTACCAAGGATTTACATGAACCTTCAATAGCTCCTGCCACGGATAGAATGTTTTCAACAATTTCATTAACTTCCACATCTTCATAAACATCATTTCCTCCCAGGAAAAGGATAGTGCGGTCATGGTCCCAGTCTAATATGGCATTTAGCCTCTCATCATCAGAAAAGGAACTTGCCCTGCCACCCAGAGCTCTGTATATACGTATTTCCACGTCATCCACTTCTGCATAACGTGGGAATAGGCTGTGCCCAACAAACGCGACCTTCAAATCGTTGAGTGCTTTGGCACACATCTGTTTTCTCATTCGGGACACCAAAAATGTCAGAAATTTTTATACACTCCTTTATCTGACAAGTGTTAGTCTAACAGGACTTCAAATAAATTCACATAAGTCTCCTAGAAGGCTTAGGTGTGATTTGATATTTCAATTCACCAGTAATTATTTTCCCATCTCCTAGCTAATTCCCCCAAGATTTGGCCAAATCATAATGGCTACTGAGCTAGAAAGAGTCGGACAGCAGATGACGATGGCCCTGATGTTTCGGTCAGTTGCCTGGGGCATCCAAGCGTCCTTAGGTGCGTATTTACAGCTTGCAGTTTGAGCGGGCTTAGGAACTAAAGCGAGTGAACATGGCGAGCATCTTCTCCCTCATAGGATTGTACAGATGCCAACTAAAATGCCCGCCGTGCCCGCCGCAGGACCTCCCACCTCACCGAGCCGCCACCCCACCACCGAGCCGCCACCCCACCACCACCCCAGGAGGACACACCGGTGAGGTTAGTAGTCCCGGGCAAGAGGGTCATCGGGGCATCCCGACCCCGAGCCCCTATTCCCCGCAAGTGCCTCAACCCCAGGCGTTCAGGCAAACTGAACTACTGTGCGGGCGGGGTAGTGACCGTCAGACCAGGGGTGGGACTGAAAAGAGGTCAGTCCCAGGTAACACCGTATTGACGGTCTTGTTACACCCTCTAGGGCAGGAAGAGGCCCAAGGGCAGGAAGAGGCCCAAGGCTACGGCCAAAAGAGAGAAAGAGAGAGAGACACAGGCTACGGCCTGACAGAGTGTGTAAAGGGGAAGGTGACCCCAGGCTCTGGCCTTAACACGCTGAGGAGAGAGAGTTGCCTGTGTGCATCCCTCTCCAGTTGTTCTTTGGCTACGGCCAGAATACGGTCCAGGGTAGAGAGACCCTGCTACCGTACGTGTAGCGCTACCCAATTACGGAAGCGGCATCCCGGGGTCGGTATCTTGCCGCAACGGACGGGTGAACCTGTTCATCCGTTAGTTGCTTTCCGTATGGGCAGACATTCAGTTTCGGCTGGGGCACGCACCAGGGTGGAGAATTCCCTGACGGTAGGATCTGTCCGTATTGGAGAGAGTGCGGCTCCTGAGCCCCTCACTCCGGCTTGTCTCCTACTGCGGGAGGAACACCATGTCAGCGGTACCTTGCCACGGCGAAAGGGCGACCTCGATCACCCTATAGGTGTCCCCCGCACGCCGGGCAAGTTCACGGCTTCAGCCAAAGTGCACAATAGGGAAGTACAGCCCCGACTCAGACCTATGGACACACTCAGGGAACCACGAAGAGCGTGAGTCTCCCTTTAGCCTCTTTCCCTTCGGGGAGCCCTTTGTCGCCATCCAGGCTTCTTGGCCAGGAGGAGGCACTAGAGTGGTGGCAAGGCCCGATAACGGACTTACCGCCCACACCCGGGAGTTCTTTAGCCCTGTCGGAGCCCTACAGGAGATGCTGCCGCAGCCCAGCCCTGACGGCACCTCTCCCCCTGAGCACCCGCAGTCCCAGGACGCCCAGGCCCTCCACCGCAGTCTACAACGATGGAGATCTAGGCTCCCTCACTCCCCGGAAGCAGAGGAAGCAGGCCCGGCTACTCCGGCTGTTCGGCCCTAGCCCCGAGGGCCCCCGATCATGTCGAGGCCCCCAGACCACAGGGCCTCCCTGCACCCCACCCGCACGGCCCTAGGAAGGAGCCGCCCCTCAGGTCGAGGCCCCAGACAAGGGAGCCTCCCTGACAGTAAGTACCAGTGATTTAATAACCCAGGAAACAAGGGTAAGACAGTGACAGTGACAGTGACCTAGAATACAGTGACAGTAATCCAAAGTACAGTGACAGTGTTTTATAAAAGATATATTAAACAGTGGCATAATAGAAATTCGTGTAACCAGGGTACGAAGTGTAAATTGTTAAATAACTCAGTCCCCCCCTGCATCAAGGAACCAGGGAGTTTTCTGTGGAACTAGAGGTAGGTGCGCGAGTGAGCCGAAAGGCAAGTGATGTGCCCCCGCGACTTGGTGACAGTGTCGAGTGTCGCCATCCGCACCCTACCTCTATTATAGTAATATCTCCGACACAGACTCCCAATCGCAGTGATCCAAAGTGAAACTCCCCCATTTATTATTATCTACAAGTAACATAATAATTAATTCAAACTAACAATCACAGTGAGGTAATATTCCATTCAAGTAACAGTAAAGAATATCCACGACTGCCCTGTGCCACGTGTTAATATATATTGGATCAGCCTATGCAAATAAGTGTAATATTGTATCTCTGTTCTCCTATGTACTAAATATCGTTGTATGTACACTGTAATGAGTAGAACTTAAGCAATAGATGTGATACGGTATACTGTCTCTTTTTATGCCCTGTTCCTTTGTTAGTGCATTACATCCGGTCTAGTAAAAGGACCCCATTCCAGTGCTCGTGTTTTTACGACGAGAAGTCGCCTTAAAAACACAGCATTACACTGGTGGCAAGCAGTGGTTCTAGATCCGAGTAACGCACGGAGGAACACAAAAGGGAACTTACAATGGCAGCCAAACCACACATCCAATTGCCGAGGTTCAACCCGGACCAGTGCGACATAGACATATATTTGGACATGGTCAAACCCCTCCTGGATATAGGGTTCGACTCAGACAGAGAAAAGATCGCTGTCACACTACCTAACCTGGGTAAAATAATCACTAGTGTCGCACCAAAAATCGTCCCAGAACTGTCATGGGACCAATTCTCACAAATAGTGAGACAGGCATTCACGCCATCAATAGGCCGAGTTGTCGCTCTCTCTCAACTCGACGCCCTCACCTACGACGGAAACCTGGATGACACATTCACCCAGGCTAGGCGCCTCGTCAGCGCTGCCTATCCTGAGGCACCACCAAATGCCCAGGATATCCATACATTCAATGCTCTATTGAGGATCCTCCCCAGCATAGTCAGGGAGCATTTCTCAATCTACGACCCGTCAGGGGACATGGAAAATGACCTACAACTCGTCCGACGTCTGTTCGCCGCCCGCCTCACACCACAGCCACTCCACGCGGTGACACGTTTTCCTACAAGGCAACACCCCCCTTCCAAACCTAAGCTGCCGCCTCACCAGCCAACTACTGAGCTGCCCCCCACAGTCCCTAGAGCTTCCCCGCAGAAGAAGCGACCAAACCCCAGGGAACAAGGAAACCTCATCACTATTAACCCCTGGGAATTCACGGCTTGCAGCCGCACCTGCCCTCTACACGACATTAGGGAACAGCTCAAAGCTAGCAGGCGCAGAAGCTTTCAACAAGGGCGCAAGAAAGTCTCCTCCTTAGACGACGACTCCCAGGAAGACGACGCACCGCCGCACGCTCTCTCGGGAACAGACGACAACGACCAAGAAGACACCACTCCACAACAGATGGATTTTTAGACCCGCCCCTGCACCTCCCCATGGTGGCGGGGGCCACCTCACAGAACTACAGACCCCCAGTTTACGACAAGATTTGGCTAAACGGGGTCAAGGCACGTCTACTAGTGGATACAGGAGCAGCCAGATCATGCCTCTACTCCCACTTCTACTCCCGCCACATGGGTGCATTCGGCCCCCTCTTCCCCACCTCAGCCAACCTCGTCGACGCGGGGGACGGCCCCCTGCCTATCCGTGGGGAAACTCAGGCCCTTCAGACCCACACCCATCAGCAAATATCCACTAGCCACCCATTCATCATATCCGACTCAACATGCAGTCAATATGATGGATATTTAGGGCTGGACCTCCTCCAGAAATTACACGCCACCATTGACTGCCATCAATGCCGCCTCCACTTCAATCCAGCCCACCACAACCAACCAGCAGTCAAGAAGAAGGAAAAAAAAAAAAAAAAAAACAATCGAAGGCACAACAAGAACACCCACCCCCACACACTACCATCAGACACTCACCTGTCCCATACCACAGACACACCTAAACCCAACCCAGCCCCTCACACCACTAGACTCATATCACCACCACCCACCACTCATCATCTGCATCCCTCCCCATCTTTTCCTGCCACTGTCGCCTCCTCTATCACCATTCCACCACACCATGAAGCTTGGGTAAAACTGAACAAACCTCCCCATACCTCCGTTCTCTTCTCACCATCCATCCCCACCGGACCACTCTCTTCCTATCTAGTAAACCCCACCTTCCTCCCCCCACATGCCCAAGAAATCCGTATCGCCAACCTCGCTACTACACCACTAACCTTACCAAGAGGACTCATCATCGGCGATACTGAAGAAGCCGAACCATGCCAAACGCCACCCCCAGACCCACCCACTCTCCCCGCCCTACCATCACACCTATCCCCGACCCAAACCAACAGCCTCCGACAACTCCTCCTGGATTTTCAAGACCTATTCTCCTCAGGCCCGACCGACCTTGGCCATACCACCTATCTCAGCCATGAGATACACACGACAGGACCTCCAATTCGCCAACCATCACGACGGAAAAATCCCAAGCAACGAGAGGAAGAAGACCGGCAGGTCCAGGATATGCTAGATGCCGGCATAATCTCCAACTCTACTAGCCCATGGTCCTCTCCGGTGGTACTCGTAAGAAAAAAAGACGGGACAATGCGTTTCTGCGTTGACTACCGCCGAGTAAATGATGTCACAATCAAAGATGCCACTCCCCTACCACGCATCAACGACTCACTTGACTCGTTACATGGCTCGACATGGTTCTCCACCTTAGACCTGCAGTCGGGTTACTGGCAAGTCCCTGTGCATCCCGACGACAAACACAAAACCGCCTTCTCCACATCGAATGGCAAACATTACGAATTCAATGTCCTCCCTTTCGGACTCTGCAATGCCCCTGCCACATTCTCCCGTTTAATGGAGTCCGTCCTTAGCGGTTTAACTTGGGAGACTTGCTTAGCATACCTCGACGACGTCATTGTCTTCAGTCGTACATGGACTGACCACCTTCACCGCCTCAAGCAAGTGTTTCACCGCATACGCCAAGCAGGACTTAAACTGAAACCAACGAAATGCGTATTGGCAGAGAGATCAGTGTCTTTCCTGGGACATCTCATTAATGCCGAGGGCATCTCACCAGACCCAGATAAGCTTCGAGCCATCGCAGACATCCCACTACCCCGCGACGTGCACGAAGTCAGAGCCTTCCTGGGGTTAACATCATACTACAGGCGATTCGTCAAAGGATTCGCAGACATCGCAAAACCCCTTCACGAACTAACAAAAAAAGGTGAGCCTTTTCTGTGGACCGAGACAAGACAGACGGCCTTTACCACCCTCAAATCAAAATTAACCACCGCCCCAGAAGTTGCATTCCCAGACTACAACCTCCCTTTCCGCCTGTATACTGATGTGTCCCTCATCGCCATAGGAACTGTCCTTACGCAGGTACAAAATGGGAGAGAACACATCATCGCCTGTGCCAGTCGCACCCTTAACACGGCAGAGCAGAACTACGCGGCCACAAAGCGTGAGTGCTTAGGGATCATCTGGTCCCTAGAATATTTCAAGTCCTACATCTCAGGCACCCACGTAGTAGTCATTACGGATCACCAATCCCTACAGTGGCTACGGCAGTCAAACACAAACAATGCCCAACTGATACGCTGGCGAGAAACCCTCGAAGAATATGACTTCGAAATCGCATACCGACCAGGCAAGCTACACACTAACGCCGATGCCCTATCCCGTCTCCCAACGCCATCAAGACAGAACCCGACCTGGTTCAAATGTGGATTAATAAACAGCGCCCAACTTGGATTCCACAGACCACATTCACCAAACTCCACCCACATGGCGAACATCTCTTTGACCCGAACAGACACATTGTCCTCAGCCCAGCTACGGCCCACGACACCATGCTCCACCTTCATGCCCACAACGGCATCCACCTGGGAACGAAGAAGCTGCTACAAATCTTTAGCGATATGTACTGGACCCCAAACCCATCCACCATCGCAAAGAAGATCTTACAATCATGCCGAGCATGCGCCCTTGGGAAAGACATCACCCGAACACCAGGCCCTACAGGAAAAGTCACAGCACAAAAACCGTGGCAACTACTCTCCCTAGACGTCATCGGCCCCCTTACACCAAAAGGAGGCTACAAGTACATAATTACCTTCGTGGATGTATATTCTAAGTTCATCATCGCCTGCCCTGCCAAGGATCACACCGCACTGTCAGTCGCCGACGCCCTCACCCGACATGTTTTCCCTTATTTTGGGATTCCACAGGCCCTTCATTCAGATAATGCTCCAGAATTTACGGGAAAAATCTGGGAAGAACTAGCCAGCATATTCGGATACAACATCTCTCACTCATCCCCCTACTGGCCCCAAGGCAACAGCGTATGCGAGAGAAGCCATCGCTCCCTTATGAATCAGGTCCGCACACGCATTATGCAAACGGGAAATGAAGACTGGCCTGCACACGTCAAGATCATACAATGGGGCTTAAATACGTGCCCAAGAGAAGATGGAATAACCCCGCACGAGAGAGTGTTCGGGGAACCACCCCTACTCCTGCCACTCCACCACCACCTACAACCGCCCACTCCACCCTCCACCACCGACCCTCTCCACCACCTCAAACGCCGCCTCCACCACCTACACTCAAAACAAGATCTAGCACCTGACACAACCCACTCCAACCCATACACACCTGGCCAATCTGTTGTGGTTGCAAACCTCCCTACCCCACCGAAGACCTCCCCCCGATTCAACGGACCTTACAAAATTGTGTGAGTACCTAACCCATACCAAGTCACCATGGATCAACAGGGGCAACACCGCACATATAGAAACCGCCACGTGCGCCCCTTCAACCCACCCGACACCACCCACCCCCGCACTAAGCCTACCTCCACCCCGGCCCGCACACCTGGCCACCCTGACCTTCCTCAACATCACCCCCCAGACTCCTACTACTACTCCTTCTCACCCCCCTCCTCAAACTCTCCAGCTACCAGCCCTCCCCCCAATACACCATCACCACAACCTCATACCACCACCACTACTTCACAACCAGACATTCACCCACCGAACACCCCTCCACCCACCACCTCTCAACCCACCCCACCCAGGCCGCCCTCGTCACCACAGCCGCCCACCTCCCCCGAGAATCACGCCACCCCCACACCCACCACTGCCCTCCCTCATGACCACTCCCATTATACACGCCACACCGCACCACCAACCATCCCCCCACCTCACCACTGTACACCCTCACCGCCACCACGCACTCAACCAGCCTCACCACCCACCCCCACCATAACCACGACCACCACCAGATCAGGACGACTCTCACGCCCACCCACAAGATACACCCCGACACCTCCACCCAGCACACACCTACCCCAAAATCCACCATCCCCACCCACCCCCCACACCTCCCCCATAACCCTACCCCTCCACCAAGCACGTTGGAACTTTCCCAACTCCCAATTCCCCAAAGGACAACGCTCCTTCCACCACATTAGCCCAAATACAAGCACCAACCTCCCATCACTCTCCAGCATTCAAATTTCGTCTCCCCACCAGGCACCATTCCCCGAGATGAAGGTGACAAAGGTGCGATGGCAACCTTACAACCACCCACCAACCAGAATCAGAGGCACCGACCACCTGCTACGCCTCCTACGCCGGACCAACCAGCCGTCCTCCCTCCACTTCAAGCTCAGCCCCCACCAGGAGCCCAACCAATTCACCACGCACTGGATCAGCTTCGCCCAACACCTTACCCCGGCCTACCAGACAGCCACCTCCACCACCTACCACCTCCAGTCACGGGGCCGTGACTTCAACGACGCAGAGGGTGGTAAAATGCCCGCCGTGCCCGCCGAAGGACCTCCCACCTCACCGCCCCCCACACCACCACCGAGCCGCCACCCCACCACCACCCCAGGAGGACACACCGGTGAGGTTAGTAGTCCTGGGCAAGAGGGTCATCGGGGCATCCCGACCCCGAGCCCCTATTCCCCGCAAGTGCCCCAACCCCAGGCGTTCAGGCAAACTGAACTACTGTGCGGGCGGGGTAGTGACCGTCAGACCAGGGGTGGGACTGAAAAGAGGTCAGTCCCAGGTAACACCGTATTGACGGTCTTGTTACACCCTCTAGGGCAGGAAGAGGCCCAAGGGCAGGAAGAGGCCCAAGGCTACGGCCAAAAGAGAGAAAGAGAGATAGACACAGGCTACGGCCTGACAGAGTGTGTAAAGGGGAAGGTGACCCCAGGCTCCGGCCTTAACATGCTGAGGAGAGAGAGTTGCCTGTGTGCATCCCTCTCCAGTTGTTCTTTGGCTACGGCCAGAATACGGTCCAGGGTAGAGAGACCCTGCTACCGTACGTGTAGCGCTACCCAATTACGGAAGCGGCGTCCCGGGGTCGGTATCTTGCCGCAACGGATGGGTGAACCTGTTCATCCGTTAGTCGCTTTCCGTACGGGCAGACATTCAGTTTCGGCTGGGGCACGTACCAGGGTGGAGAATTCCCTGACGGTAGGATCTGTCCATATTTGAGAGAGTGCGGCTCCTGAGCCCCTCACTCCGGCTTGTCTCCTACTGCGGGAGGAACACCACGTCGGCGGTACCTTGCCACGGCGAAAGGGCGACCTCGATCACCCTATAGGTGTCCCCCGCACGCCGGGCAAGTTCACAGCTTCAGCCAAAGTGCACAATAGGGGAAGTAGAGCCCCGACTCAGACCTATGGACACACTCAGGGAACCACGAAGAGCGTGAGTCTCCCTTTAGCCTCTTTCCCTTCGGGGAGCCCTTCGTCGCCATCCAGGCTTCTTGGCCAGGAGGAGGCACTAGAGTGGTGGCAAGGCCCGATAACGGACTTACCGCCCACACCCGGGAGTTCTTTAGCCCTGTCGGAGCCCTACAGGAGACGGCGCCTCTCCCCCTGAGTACCTGCAGTCCCAGGACGCCCAGGCCCTCCACCGCAGTCTACAACGACGAAGATCTAGGCTCCCTCACTCCCCGGAAGCAGAGGAAGCAGGCCCGACTACTCCGGCTGTTCGGCCCTAGCCCCGAGGGCCCCCGATCAGGTCGAGGCCCCCAGACCACAGGGCCTCCCTGCACCCCACCCGCGCGGCCCTAGGAAGGAGCCGCCCCTCAGGTCGAGGCCCCAGACAAGGGAGCCTCCCTGACAGTAAGTACCAGTGATTTAATAACCCAGGAAACAAGGGTAAGACAGTGACAGTGACAGTGACCCAGAATACAGTGACAGTGATCCAAAGTACAGTGACAGTGTTTTATAAAAGATATATTAAACAGTGGCATAATAGAAATTCGTGTAACCAGGGTACGAAGTGTAAAGTGTTAAATAACTCAGTCCCCCCCTGCATCAAGGAACCAGGGAGTTTTCTGTGGAACTAGAGGTAGGTGCGCGAGTGAGCCGAAAGGCAAGTGATGTGCCCCCGCGACTTGGTGACAGTGTCGAGTGTCGCCATCCGCACCCTATCTCTATTATAGTAATATCTCCGACACAGACTCCCAATCGCAGTGATCCAAAGTGAAACTCCCCCATTTATTATTATCTACAAGTAACATAATAATTAATTCAAACTAACAAGGTGAATTTAACTAAACTTAATCTTAGTTGTATTTAACTAAAGCCAAATATTCCCTTTACCTATGTAAATACAGTATGTATTAAACCTTATCAGCTTTTCACATGAGGGCACTTCATACTCATCACGCAGGCACCGTTAGGTCAATGGAATTTACAATATACTTGTCCACAAGGGTTAAACGCAGTAGCATTTTATTTTTTAACAATAAGAATTATTAACCCTCCCCGTCCCGGCCACTTTTCGACCACTGGTACCCCCCAATCCCGGGCATTTTTCGACCCTTTTTTTTTTGCTTAAACTTTCGCTTTTGGTCAGAAACAATGGCCGGTGGCAAAGAAAGTGGTCCCTGGGGTCCCTAATTAGCTTAACCAGGTATGCCTTGGTCCCACCTGGCCCCGTGTTCTCCCTAGGCGGTGTGAGCCTCAAACGTTTTCTATGGTATTATAAGTTTGGGAAACCAATGAAAGTAAGTAGAAATGAATTTATTACAAACATAAAAACATGTGATAAAAGAGTATATTGGATTTTATACAAAAATAGAGCAGAAATAAGCATTGTACCATCGTGCGAAACGAGCAAAATCGGCCAACTTGGTCACGATGAATCGCTAACATTCTAAAATCATGATACATATATTTTTTTTTACTTACATAATACTTCTACAATAACATTATACCATTTTACATTTTATTGAACTGTTTTTACGTATTCACAGGCCTTTTGATAACATTTAGCGTAATGTTAGCGCTTATTTACGTAGTGAGTGAACTCGCTGTGACTGTTGTTTCAACTCGTATTGTGCTTTTTCTACTTACATAATACTTTTCTAATATTATTATACACTTTTCAACTTTATAGAACTGTTTTGAGATTATTTCAGGCCTTACGTAAATATATAGCGTAATAATAGCGCATAATAACACACACGGTGAAGTCGCTATGACAACTAATTCAACTTACAACCTATTTTTGTACTTATATAATAATTCTACACTAACATTGCACATGTAAACACTTGATATAATTGATATCACATCATTTCTGAACGTACGATGGAACTTAGCGTCATATTTGCGCGTACTTACACAGGGAGTGTTATCGCGATATCATTTGTTTCATCTTACACTAGTAATCAACTTATAAAATACCTTACTACTAACATTACAACATCTTCCACTGTATATAATTCCTATCACATACTTACTGACCAGAATGTGGGTGTACTCGTGACATCAATTATGACAACTTACAGTAATGTTCAACTTATACGTTTTATTCATGCTAACATTACACCCGTTTCCACTTTATTTCCTTGCTATCACATATTTACTGACCAGATTTACACAGTGGGTGTAGTTTTGATAACAATTCTTTCCACTTACACTAATTCTTATCTTATACATTACTTTTCTGAAAAAATAACACCCGTTTCAACTTCACATTTGACTTAGCACCTACTGACTGGCCTTACCATTATCATGAGCGTCATTTCGCCTTCCCACACAGTTTCAGTAGTGTTGGAAATTATGATATTCCTTGAAACAAGGCTGAAGGCACAACGCAACATTGCACTCGACACACTCGTATCTTGTGTCTTTTCTCTGCGTGGATGGTCTGACTGTCGAGTGCCTACATACATGGCAGCGACGCTGGGGTTTACGACGGTTTGGTTCGGAAGGGATTGCGCTGGGGTAGTGGCGGCCTGCAAGACGTAAGGGAGTCTGAGCAGCACGGGGGGCGCGGGGGCGGTGTGGGGGTCTGTCCTGGGCATGCTGGGCGATTATTTCACGTGCCAGCTCCCTCACAAACCCCTCAAAGGTCTCGGATACTCCGGTGGTCATTGCGTGCAGGTAGTGGGCGTTCAGGACCGTGATGTCGAGCAAGTGGAAAAAGAGTTTCTTGTACCACTTCATCGTGGTCCTGGCACAGTCAACACTTGAAATCATCGAGTCTGACTGATCAACTTGCCTCATGTTCAGATTATAGGCAAGTACAGACTCTGGTTTCCATACGTTGCGCCTCCTCTCGCTACAGTGATCCACGGAGTCTGTGCGGTGCATCAGGGGGCTGTGAACAGTTGATAGGAGGCAAACTTCCCTGTTGTGGTTCCACAGGGTTGCAAGGATGTTATTGGCCTGGAAGAAAACCACCTCATTCTTGTCAAGTTTCCTCCCTATCTTGACCATATGGCGACGGTTTCTCTTGACTGTACCACAGACTCCGGTGTCGTGTTGGTGGAGGAACCTAGCGAGAAGAGGGCTAGTGTACCAGTTGTCCAGGTACAACACATGACCACGATGAAGGTACTCTTCTATCATTGTCTTCACCACGGCCCCAGAGAGTCCTATACTCCGATCTTCTATTATATCTGTTCTGTGCGCCCGTGTACAAGACTATGTCTTGCACATAACCAGTCTTACAGTCACACATAACAAAGATCTTGAACCCGAAACGGTGTCTCTTGCTGGGTATGTACTGCCTAAAGGAAATATTGCCTCTCCACAACACAAGACTCTCGTCTATGACGAGGTCTCTGTAGGGATAAAATGAGGAGCGGAACATTTCCCGTAAATGATCAAATACCAGCCTAATTCTCCTCATTTTATCAGTGTTATTTGCATTGGCTGGATCATCTGCATCAAAAAAGTGGAGGCGGCTGAGAATAAACTGAAATCTGTTACGACCCATCACCTTTCCAAAGAAAGGTGTGAGGATGATTGGGTCCATTGTCCAGTAGGCAGGAATTTGATTTTTCCTCACCACACCCATCAAGATTACCAGGGCAAAATATAGGAACATCTCTGAAATAGTCACGGGATAGTCATACTGTTCTGCATGCTTGCTTGTGGTTCCTAAGCGTTCACTTTCAAGGCGCTGGGATTGTGAAAAAATATTTGTCTGTTCTACTATGCGCCCAACAAACGCCTCACCAAAGAACAAGTTGAAAAAATCTAACCGTGACGTCCCAGCATTTACACCTGGAGCCGTGCAACCTGACCGCCACTCCTCAGTGAAAGGGTGAATGATGGGAGTAAAATTACTCCCATCCTCCCAGTTCCACGTGACACCACCGTCTCCAGCCACGTCACCATCGTCCCCTTCGTCAGGGTGGGGAGGTGAGGGTGGTGGGGGAGGTTGGGGAGGTGGAGAGCGGCGCCTCTCATCACTCGCACTTCTCTTCCCTCTCCCTTTTCCTTTACCCTTTCCCTTCCCTTTCTTTCCTTTCCCCACATCCTGGGGCTGTGGGGAGGAAGTTTGGTAATATTCAGGGGCGAAAGAAGTGCTGGGGAGTGACTCAACCTCCTCTCCCCTAGGCCTACGAGCACCACGTGCTCGTGCTGCCTCCCTCACACCACTTGCCCCTTCACCCCGCACTACCCCCACACCACTCTCACTTTCACCCCGCGCTGCCGCCACAACACTTTCCCTTTCTCCCAGCAATCCCACCACACCACTTGCCACTTCCCCAGACAAAGTACTTTGACCATACCTTAGGTGTCGTCTCGCCCCACCTTCTGATCCACGTGGTGATATTTTCTCCTTTCCCAACCACGCGGCGATATCACGTCCTAGGCCTCCGTCATCCTCATTGTCCTCATCCTCGTCCTGATCAGAATCGTGATGGAGAGATAGCTGTGCACGTGGTTGGGGAGCAGGCTGGCCTTCCCTTGCCTTACGGTATGTCACATACCACGTTTTTCGGGGCAAAGGGACCTCCTCATCACTGCTGCTTATTTCTTCCTCTGGCTGGACGTAATCGCGATCCACCACATCATCATCGAGTGGAGAATCACTGTCTCCAGTGAAGGCTTCCAGGACGGATGCAATTTGCTCGTCTGAGAGACCTTTCCGCGCCATGTCTGACCTGGGTCACTGCTGGCAGGTGAGTGACCGAGACAAGGGCGAGCGCGGGTCACGCGAGGTCTAGGACGCTGCCCGCCTGGCGGCAGGTAGGGGAGGCTTGGGTACCCAGGCGAAACGAAAATCTCCCGCGAATTTTGAAAATTGTGGAAATTATGAACCTTGCAATTGCAGGACGTTGAAGTACGTCCCCGGGATTGGCTGTGACAAAACGTGAGGACGTGGAAGTACGTCCCCGGGACGGCGCGGGTTAAAGAGAACGTAATCTCTGAGTTATAAAACTGCTTAAATTAGTCATTAATGCTCTCCAGGTTTTCCTCTGCCTTTAACAGGGATGACTATTTTAAAAGGTAAAGAATGCAACGGCTCTGGGGGAAAATATTTCCCACAGGGGGGGTTAGTAGTGGCAGTGCCAACAGTGGTAGGAACAGATTCAGCAGTCTTGTGCTAACCTTGCTTGTATGGGAGTAATGTGATGAATAACGTAATACAGTAGGCGTTATAAGACCGGACGACTAGACACACCCTAAGGAATATGACGGCATGCAGTAAGAGGATACCGGGAATTGAGAGTAATAGAAGAGGCAGAAACTGAAGGAAAATAATGCACGTATGAGGTGAAGCAACGCTTATGGCCTGAATAACGAGGTAGAGCAGGATACCACAGCTGTATCTTTGTTCTCATATTTGGTGCTGTTTACTACCAATTTCATCTGGTTATCGGTAATTATTGGTGAATGCTTTCCACTGCCCATGGCAATGTGGTTTATTCGTCCACCATGCCACGTTGAGTACACCGCTTCCTGTCCAATCAGCGAAGTTAAGCAACGTTGGGTCTGGTTAGTACTTGGAAGGGTGACCGCCTGGGAACACCAGATGCTGTTGGCATCCCTACGTGTCAAGTGGGGTTGGTGGAGGATTAGTGCCCCTTCCTGTAAAACAATTAACTCTAAGCCCTTGACCACCCCGTTTGGGATACATGGCGTCTGGCAATGGATGGGAAAATGATTTAAAATTTGTAACCATCCGCACAGCTACTGTGGCTATAGACAGTCCAGGAATAACATATTCACAAAAATTATCACTGCAGTGATCATGACCAACCGCAGCTTATATACAACGGGCTCGGTGCTTTATTTGTAAGTTGAGGATCCGAAACAGATGGGTCGTTGTTGTTGTGTTGTGTGATATTTGCCCCACACTTGGTGGGGCACGGGCAAAGAGCCTGTCAGAGAAGCAGCAGATCGTGTCTGGAACAGTTTCACAGCCATGATAACATAGTAGTCTATGTTATAATATATGCTATGTATGTTACAACGGCATAATGTTTTGCAGGTGAATAGTGTGGAAATGTTTCAAATCATATTTCATTGTTTCTCACCATTCGCCTCGCAGCTTAATACCAAACTACCAGTCACGTTGTCCGTTCGCCTAACAGCTTTCTAACCCTGACTTCCACTTCCTTCCACCGAGGGGAGGGGGGGGGGACAGAAACTTTGCTGCGTGGGTATACCTGTATTTTAGCAAAAATATTTGGTAGGTATATGAGCGAAGATTAAAATACTGTACACCAAACAATATTTTATACAATTAAGGTTGAAACTGTGAATATGGGGAATATGGGGCAATTTTTACATAACAGCCCATCCATTGTTGATTGTTTCCTGTTACAGAAAGAAAGAACTCAGAACTGAGAGCTTGCAAAAATTTATCTTAGTCAAAGAAAACTGAAAATATATGAATCCAAATTCTAACCTCAGGATGCTTTTTCTAATGACAACTAAGAGACCAAAGGGTGGCAGCCGGCATTTTTTTTTTTTTTTTTAATAACAGAACAGAGGAACGAAAAACAATTGGATAAAAAAATAATTCATACACCAGATTACTGGCGTCCTCCATTCATAAACAATATGTAATAGTTGGACTTGAACAGCTGCAGGTTGAAGTTTGGGGAGAAACAACTTCGAGGAAGCGAATTCCAAAGAGATGCAGTTAGGGGAATAAAAGAATTCTGATACGCAGAAATTCTGCAATATGGCTGTTTGACATTCTAGTCATGAGCGCTACCAGATACCCGTGTAGCACGAGGGATGGCATTGAGAGGTGGCACAATGGATGCAACTTCGTCTGAGCATTTGCCATAAAAGTATCTGTAAAATAATGCAAGGGAGGCAACATTCGTATTTTGGGGGGAGGTAGTTTATTTATAATGGCAGGGTTATTAATAATTCCAACAGCTTTGTTCTGAATTTTGGAGATGGATACACTGAGTTAAGAGTTAGAGATATTAAACTTTGTAAATTAGTGTTTGAGAGTGAATGAACTGTGAAGTGTTAAGTCATCTCCATATTAATGGATAGGATTGTGGGTGAAAGAACAGAGATCATTAATATGAACTAGGAATAAGGTTGGTGCCAGAACTGATCCTTGTGGCACGCCAGCGTTAATTGAGTGGAAATTGGAACATACACCATCTACTTCTATTTTCTTGTCACTGAGATATGAGGAAAGCAGAGGAACAATAGACGTTAGTCCATTGGAAGGGAATTTGGATAGCAGGGAACAGTGCCACACTCTGTCGAAAGCTGTAGAAATATCAAGGGCTACTGCATGAGTTTCTCCATGATGACCAGTTGATTGATGGATGGTGTGAGTCAGAAGACTGAGTATATCAATGGTGGATCTTTCGTAGCAAAAACCATTTTGTCTATAATTAAGTTGTTGGATTCAGGGTGTTTAACTATGTGCATATTAATTACAATTTCAAATACTTTACCAGGAGAAGATGTGATAGCTATTGATCTGTAATTAGAGGGGTCAGAAGAACTTCCTTTCTTTAGAAATGGGTGGATATTGGCTTCTTTCCATGAAATAGGGAATGAAGAAATACGTATGCATAGTCTGAATAATGTAGCTAAAACAGAGGCAAGTTCTGGGGAACACTATTTCAAGACAGTTGGAGGAATTCCATCTGGACCTGGAGTTTTGTTGAATGGTAAATTGTCTAGGATGAATTTTGCGTATCTAATCTTTATTTTAAGTGGAATAATTTCGGGAGAGTCAAGTTCTAGTACTGGGACGTTCTGGCTGGCATCCTTTACAGTAGAATATATGACAAGTGTACTGGCAAAGATATTCTCTTTCCCACACGGGTCATTTGTAATGTTACCGTCCGAAGATTTTAGTGGGGGAATGGGTGATGAGTTGTTAAAAGTTATTATTGAAAGAACTGAGAGTTGACCAGAATATTCTATTGTCATTAGGACTGTTAAGTAGTTTTGATGCTTGGTTTTGAAGAAAGTTTGATTATGCGAGATTTAATGTTTTTGCATGGTTTCTAGCAATTTTAAATTGACAATGATTTAGATGTTCTTATTTTAATTAAGAGTTATATGCGAATGACTTTTGGGCAGTTGCTCTGACTTTTTTTTTTATGCGAGGAAGAAGGAGCCAAAGGCTTGGAGCCCGCAAAACAGTTTCTTCCAGGGAAAAAAAAAAAATACAAAAGAGAGCCAAATTCAAGATCTGTACATTTCGAGATGCCTGGACACACTGCGTTTGAAAGACTGGAGATCATAGGAAATAGGAAATACAGACAGAGGGAGACAGTTCCAGAGTTGACCTGTTACATAAATGAAGGACTGGGAGTAACGCTTAACTCTTGCATTAAAGAGTTGGACAAAAAAGGGATGAGAGTTTGTTGCTAGACTGGTGCTTCGCACCCGTCGTAGAGGTGGAGGGATGCAAGCAAACAGTTCAGAGGAGCAGTGACCACTGAAGCAGCGATAGAAAAGAGATAACGAGGCAACAGTGTGGCGAAGAGACAGAGGTTGAAGGGAGCCAGTAAGAGGAGAGTTAATGAGACGAAAAGCCTTTGACTCCACCCTATTGAGAAGAGCTGTATGTGGGGAGCCTCCTCGCACATGAGAGTTGTACTCTACACGAGCGAATAAAACCCGTGTATAAAGTCAACAACTGTGCAGGGGTGAAGATGGAACGGGGTCGGCTTAGCACACCTAATCTGCTGGAAGCAGATTTTGCAAGAGATTTAATGATCTTTCCAAATCTCGAGTGAATGAAACCCCAAGCATGTTCAAGGATGATGCGGGATTGAGCTGGATATTATGAAATATTAGTGGGTACTCCTGTGGAAGATTTTGTCGGGTTGATGGGTGTTAAAATTGAGTCTTTGATGCATTAAAAACAACAAGATTACCTTTACCCCAGTCAGAGATACGAGCCACGTCAGACATTAGGTGTGCCATAGCCTCATCCCTTGTTTGTTGAAGTAACTGCCGAGGTAGACGTTGCGGGAACTGAATGGAAAGGTGAAGGGTGGAATCATCAGCGTACGAGTGGATAGGATTACATGCACAGCTTAGAAGATCATTGATGGATAAAAGGAAGAGAGCTGGTGATAGGACAGAGCCCTGAGGAACACCACTGTTGACAGATCTAGGAGAAAGATGGCCGTCTACAACAGCAGCTATAGAACGACCCGAAAGGAAGCTGTAGTGTAGATGAAGGCACAGATAGAAGGACAGAAACCGTAAGGGGGCAGTTTAGAAATTAAAGATTTATGCCAGACTCGATCGAAAGCCTTTGAGATGCAATGGCAAAACTTTCGCCAAAGTCCCGAAAGGAGGATGACCAGGAGTCTGAAAGGTATGTGAGAAGATCGCCAGTAGAGCATCCCTGACGGAACCCATACTGACGATCAGAAAGATGGTTGTGATAGGAAAGATGCTTTAAAATTTTTGGGTTAAGAAGAGACATGAAAAATTTTGAGACACAGGATGTTAAAGCAATTGGACGATAGTTAGAGGGTTGGGAATGGTCACGCTTCTTTGGGACTGGCTGAATGAGAGCAAACTTCCAGCAAGAAGGAAAGGTACAAGTTGAAAGACAAAGGCGAAAGAGTTTACCTAGGCAGGGTGTAAGCACAGAAGCACAGTTCTTGAGGGCAACAGGAGGGACTCCATCAGGCCCATATGCCTTGTTAGTTTTGAGGCCAGTGATGGCAGAAAATACATCAGCTGAAGAAATTTTAATGTGAGCCATGAGGAAGTCAGAGGGGGGAAGTGATGGAGGAACAGCACCGGAATCACCTAAGGTGGAACTGGAGGAGAAAGTCTGAGCAAAGAGATCTGCTTTATCAGAAGAAGAAATAGCTACAGAGTCATCAGAGTATAAAAGACGAGGGAAGGATGATGAGGTAAAGTTGTTAGAAAGGTTTTTGGCAAGGTGCCAGAAGGAACGGGAAGAATTCGAGTTGGAGAGTTGAGAGCATTTAGTATGGATGAAATTGTTTTTAGCAGAGCGAAAACAAACTTAGCACGATTCTGGTCAGAAACATAATACATGTGATTTAGGGGTCGGTTGGCTCTGGTACCTTTTATAGTCCCTCTCCTTGCTGCAGACAGCATAAGAACAAGCGTGATTAAACTAAGGCTTTCTTGCATTAGTCAGAGGATATGAAAAGGAATGCATGCTCCCATGCCCGACAGAATAACCTACGTGATCTGCAAGGCTGATGGCTCCCGGCCATGGGAGCAATAATCATTCTACGGAAAATCAAGTAAGTACTGCCTGAGGGCCTCCCAATCCGCAGCTCCAAAGTGCCACAGTCGACATTTCTTTGGAGGGTCCGCAGGCTGTACAGGAAGGGAGAGAAAAGATTAACAGTGTAAGCAGAAGGATTAGTTGTAAGGAGGAGGTCAAGTATGTTGAAGCTCTCTCCAAGGCAGTCAGGGATACGGGTAGGGTGCTGTACAAGCTCCTCTAGGTCATTAAGGATAGAAAAGATGTAGGGTTGTTCACCAGGTGGATCAGCGAAAGGAGAGGAGAGCCAAAGATGGTGATGAACATTGAAATCTCCTAGAATGGAGATTTCAGAGAAAGGAGAAATGGATAGAATGTGTTCCATCGTAGAAGTAAGATAGTCGAAGAATTTTGGATAGTCAGTAGAATTAGGGGATAAGTAAACAGCGCAGATATATTTAGTCAGAGAATGACAGGATAGCCGAAGCCAGAGAGTAGAGAATTCAGAAGGATCAAGTTCAGGAACACGAGATCAAGGTAAGTCGTTGTGTACATATACACAACAGCCACCTTTTGCTTTGAAATGAGTACAGAGAAAGTAGGAGGATACAGAAAAGGGTTTGCTGTCAGTTGCCTCAGACAGCTGAGTCTCGGTTAAGAAGAGAATGTGAGGTTTAGAGGAGGTGGTGGTGTTCAACAGAGAGAATGTTAGTGGAAAAGCCGCGAATGTCGCAGAAATGAAGAAGTGAGTCAGACAGTGGTTCCAGGCAGCTCGTTGAGTCGTCACCGGGAGAGGGGAGGATGGTAGGGGCATTTATGGTCCCCCCCCCCCGCCGGGGACTCCGAGGCATGGTTAATATATGCCATTTTTCTTTATTAATTTTGAAAAGGAAGTGTAGTGTGTACTGTGCATGTAGTTTGGTGCTGACAGTTAGAGAAACTTGTGCTGGAGAGCATGCTGGCTTACTCTCTCTGTTACTGAAACACTGAAAAAATTCAGCAAAAGGGATGGTCAGGAACTAGTCCCGAGGGATGATGAAACGGGAGCTCCAGCTCTCTCTGTTGTCAGCTTTTCATCCACCTTGGGTGTACTGCCCTGCTCGACTGGTGCTGTCAAACCATTTTGTAGATTTCGATCGTTTAGTGAACTGTTGACTTGGAGTGAATAAATCCATTCTTTGTCGTTTCCAGGAAAAACAGAACACGTCAGAATTAAGATCCGTTCATTTCAAGATGTCTGGCCACAGTACGTAAAAAAAAAAAAATTAAGAGTCGAAAGAAATGTTAGCTACACGGAGTTGACAAGTTTGCATTACATGTGAGATGGACAGAAAATGAGTGAGTGTGTTGTTGGACGAATACTGCCGGTTGCTGTAAAGCGGAATGGAAAGAAACATATAGTTCAGAATAGCACTGCTGACTATTGAAATAACGATCGTAAAGGGAGGTGGATGCAACACTGCGGCGAAGAGAATAAGGCTGAAGGGTGTCAATAGTAACGAATGACTGAATCCACTCTGGTTGGGAGCACTGTATTCAGTAAGCCAAGGCCAATCCCCTTACCTCCTCACACACACATGAGGTATATTCCACACAAGGGCGAATGATGCTACTTTATACGGTTAACAACTCCGCAGGGTTAAAGAGAGATCCGTTCAGCACATCCAGTCTCTAATTTAAAGGGATTTATAAGGGACGTAATGTGATCTTTCTATGACAGATCCTTAGAGAAAGAAACCCTGAGGATATTGAGAGATGACGAAGGACTTATGTGTATGTTGTTGGAAATTATGGTTATGGTCGCAAGTTCGATCATTTGTGTGGTGCCTAAGCGAACTACTGTGTCGTGAGTTCGTTTGTGTGTTGCCTAAGAGCGCTGTTGTGCAGAAATAACTCTGGACTCAACTCTTCTTCCTGTAGGTTAGACCATAATCTATGGACAAGGACTGTACCTGGGCTGGAAATCTGGAACCTATTTACGATCAACTTCCTCTCCTAATTCAGACTTTGATTTACAGGAAGTACAAGAGACACTGGAAGTATTTGCATGGCCACTTCCTTGCCCTTCCTGCAAAAACAGAAGAGCTAATTTATCTTTCGTAATCAAGATTTTGTTGCCTCAAGGAGGGAGAGAGAGGGGGGGGGGAGAGAGAGAGATGTGGAGATTCTTATTCTTCTTACAGATCAAAATCTGAGTTATGATAGCAGAGTATCTTAAGTCTGTTAGTGACTCCTGTACTGTACCTGGACCTGTATAAGCCAGTCCAGCAGTATGGCTCTGGTGCGGGCTGTGACGGTGGGGTGGCTGCCCAGGTAGCTCCCTGATTCACTCCTTCGTCCCTCTACAGACAACAGGTACCCCATCACATCCTGAACAGAAAGAACAACAACAACGTAAAAGTAAACCAAACAATACCAAGGCTGAGTGTATGTGGTACTGTAAGATACAGCCGGAAACAATAATATGCCTAAGATTTACGTCTTCTACTTATTTTCCTCTGCTGGCTAATATCCCTACGCTGAGAGAGGCTTGGTATGTTCTGGCCACATAATGTTCCTTTGGCCATATGATAATGATACTTCAAAGTGACGGTCGTGCCGTAAGTGGGAAGTGACGCTGTGAAATTGCCAAATTTAGCACGGAATTATTTATGTCCACACTCTTCTTTTTATTGACATCTTTTTATTGTTAGGAATCTGAACGATTGAAGGGTTATTTAAGCTGGCTGAACGTAACTGTCAGATTTTATTTTTTAACTTACCTCCTCATACGCTGCGGCAAGGCTGTGTTCTGTGTTGGCCTGTCCTCCGCACCCCTGACCATTGCCTGCTGAAAACAAGAGGAGCTATATTAATATCACGCAGAACACGATCAGCAACAGTAATTTTTTCTTGATTTATGATTAAAGAAAGATCCTAAGGCTCTGAGCTTACAAAATTAGTCCAAACGAATAGAAAAAGCTCTGTTATTGGTGGGATGCCTGAACACATTATATTTAAAGCCTAGAGGACACAGGCAGTGGGAAGAACAGAATGAGGAAGACAGTGCTAAAGGTGATCACTTACATGCATCAGTGACAAGAGTTACAACCAGCCTTTAGTTACATTGCTGGGTGAACAGACTCTGGGGAGACAAGCTTTTACTCTTATATGATCGGCTCGGGAATTGAACTCAGTCTCGGAGGAAACTGAAGGAAATTAAGCCAGGGTATGTAGACTGCTACTGCAAGGCTGGTCCAGGACTTATGTAAGAGAGAGGATATCAGCTTACGATTAGGTACGGGCGGTGTGGGGAGGGGGAAGACGACCATTAATCCCCTCAATCCCATGGCATTGATTTAAGGCCTGAATTCCATGTGGCATGGGAGGCTTCGTAGCGCCTCATCAACTACCGTATTTACATTGCCTACCACATCCTGATATTATCTCGAAGTTTTAATGGCAACAAAGTTCGTGACAGTCATATAAAACAAGATAATAATGTGCAACAGGCAAAATAAGAAGAAGAGGTCCTACGAAATTTGCATAGTCATAAAAAAGGCGATAGCAAGCTTGTTCCTGCTGCCTATAGATAATTTTGTAAACTCTGGAGAATCCATTTGTAGTGACGGGGATAGAAACGGTCTTCACTGATCCCTGCACAATCTGATTCCCATCCCTCATGTTGAATAACTCGTCTGAAGGCAGCAGTAATAAAATCAAAATATCGTCGGACTGAGGGTGTTAATTATATTCCATTGATTGCTATGTGTGAAGGAAGAAAGAAATAATAAAGAATTAGCATCATATCATAATATGGCTATATTTCACTAAGGTGGAAGGGAGCGGGGGAAACGAGTTAAATGCAAGATATAACGAGTAGTAAGTGATGATACTGGATATACAGACAGTGGGAGAGTCACCTAGGAAATCATTATGGAGTGCGGGCCGTCGCAACGAGAAAAGGAAACGAAAAGCAAAAGCTGGAAGACTGTTGGAGTGTGGGCGAACAATCAGGAAAAAGTTGGCATATAATCATGGGTAGTTTCAGTGTGAACAGAGTGGCTGAGAGTCAGGGCCCATTAAATGACCATAAATGAGGCAGGTATGACCCAAGCATAGAAATAAAGACTAGAATGCTAATTATTTAACTTTCCTCGGGAAGTGAGTACGCCGTATTGTGTTGGGCTTGAATTAGCACAGACAGCAGAATGGTTGTGGAATGCTCTGCAACTGCATGTCACCAAAACGGGGCAGCAGACAGCAAGGACAAGGGATTAACTTTCCATGCGTAAGTGTCTTGTAAAAACATAAGAGAGCAGTAAATGAAGATTACGTGGATTACTTCGCTCACCACCTGCTATTGCGACCACGACATCACGCTTACCACAACCTGTGCTAAAATCGCTTCTGGTTGTCTTACAAATCATTTTCAACAGTTTATCTAAGTCTGTAGGCTTTTTGATATGGAGAGGATAGTGTTATTTCGGTTACCATTAACTAGGCACTCTCTGTACACTGTAGCATTGGCCTTATAAACCGTTAAACGCAGACTTACATTGGTGTCGTACCGATGTAAACTAAGTGCTCATAACTTGTCAGCCTTGAATTGGCAATTGGTGTACTGTTGTTTACTTTACTGTGTAATAATAAAATATATTAGACCGGTTTAAGCGCAATTCAGGACAAGAAGGAAGGGGTAATAAACCTTGCGGTAAACAACCCATTGAAAGGACACAATATCACACACACTTACACCAAAACCATTATGTTTAAATGTCAGGTAGATATTGCTCTTAATTGTTCACAGCAATTATTGTTCCTTGAAATTTATTGCAAGTGTTGTGTGTCGTTAAGTCATAATTATTGTGAAAATTAGTGAATGGCTGATAATGTTTCTAACAGTTGTTTATGATACACTTGTAAAGAGTCAGTCTCTTCCTCGTGTATATATATATATATATATATATATATATATATATATATATATATATATATATATATATATATATATATATATATATATATTAGCTCATTTTATATTTGTCGTAAACCATACAATGTGTTCGACTTTTTGTATTCTGAAAAATGTTGAATTATGGGCTTTTTGTGTTTTAAAATGTCCCCCATGAATGCTTGTTCAGGATACAAGAAGAGTCCGTAGATTTAGTTTTAGATTTTTTGTATACTTTTTATGTACCTTGATATACTGTAAACCATTAATGTGCTGTACGTATTTTTTATTTGTCAAATGTCTGATCACTACATTTTTTTTTATTTGTAAAATATTGAATGGTTACATTAATGAAATAATCTGAGGTAGCTCATGATGCAGAAAGACTTTGTACATATTCATTTCTAGTTCTTTCTATTTCTGCCTAATACCATAAACAGTGTGCTGTATCCCTTTGTAGGTATGCGTACTGTATGTTGATTACACTAAAATCATCATAAGTTTTTCTTAATCCTCTTGGATATTGTCTTCGATCCGCTGCAGTATTGTGGTCTAGTTTGAACTTGATATTCTCTTGGAAATTGGAATATTTAGAGGACCTGTAGTTGAGGAATGCAGCCAAGAGAACGGCTTTCTTAAAGTTCTTCTGAGCATTAAAAACTTGCGATTTCATGAACCTATATAATTTAAATACCTTGATCATCGTTTTTGAAGACTGCTTTAACAATTGGCCAATGCTCACTGGCTTTAACAGGCATTTGGTTAGGCTTCTAGTACAGTGTCTGTGGTTGCGGTAAGCCCTTAGGCGACTTTACTGCTCTGAGATTCTGCTCTTACTTTCTGCAGTTCTTACTCAGCTGCTTAAATATGGGGCGGTCAGGCACTAATGTGTACGGAAAAGTGGCTTGGTGCCTTAGACCCACGTAGAAAGGCTGTGGACAGCGCACGGTTACATAGTGGACAGAAAACTGTGTTAAAGTGCCCCCCCCCCAAAAAAAAAAAAAAAAAAAAAAACAGGCTTTTATATAATAGCAAAATACATAGTTCTGTTTAATACGGCGTCGCTAATTGCCGTGCGCTTTGTGCGGAAAGTGACGTGATTAGCATTCTAGTCTTTTATTTCTATGGATCCAAGCAAAGACGGGCGAGGATAGTCTCCCATCGACGACTAGGGTGAGTCGAGGTGTGCCGAGGTAAACTTGAAGATTTACTACCATAAAGTTTGTTGTTAACCTGCACGTCCAGTGAGGATTGACAACGTTAACGGAAGAGACGGGTAAGAACGAGAAAGCAGTCAAAAGCAAGAATTTGGAGATAGAATCTAGAGGAGACAGTACCGGAACAAACAAGTGAGTTAGCTTGTTCATTATTAATAATTCCGATACGGCTAGGCACCCAGCAGAAGCGAAATGACTTTCTGTACATTAAAAAAAAAAAAAAAAAAAAAAGCCACTCCTAAATTTGGGTGATCACAGGATGAGAGTGAGACGACTTGGGTATCAGAGAAGATAGCAAAGGTGAAGGAAGAGCATCTAGGAAGGGACTTCCGAGCTAAATGAAGAACGTAAAGTTCCGCGGTAAGAATACTTGCACCAGAAGGAAGATTACTTGGGAAGGTGGAGTCAGAGAACACAACAACAAACCCAACACCATGGAAAAATTTATGACCGTCAGTACAGAAATGAGTGGCGGAAATGTAACAGGACATATGTTCAAGAAAATGGAAGCGAAGAATATCTGGGAGAAGAAGTGGCTTACAACAAGGGAGAAAAGAAGGGCAGACTATAGGAGGAGGAAATATGAAATCAACAGACCGAAAAAATATGGGGACCCGAAGGGAGAACGGAAGAAGGATGTGGGAGTTCGAACGAAAAGAGCGTTGGAGAAGGCTGGGAGGACGGAGTAACTTATTAGTAAGAAATTGAAGGAAACGGGCGTGGGACGTAGCAGTGGGAAGAGAACGACGACGAGGGAGAGGGAGGAGGGAAGGGATGCATTTTGAACGCAAAGGCTTACAGTGGGAGTTTACCGTAAAGCACCAATAGCTAACCGAAGACCAGTATGATGAATGGAATCTAGTTTTGAAAATGCAAAGAACCATGACAGAATTTAGAACAGAGTGAAGACGGAGACGTGTGGCGCGATCAGAACTCCATGAAAGGTGAGACAGCGTTAACAGTAAGTGATGATGATGATGAGCAGAAGACTTAAGGGAAGAAGCATGCATCTTCCAGTTTAACCGGGATTCAAAGATAAAGCCAAGAAAGATGGTACAGGATCGGTAGGGAAGAGGGGTGTTATACAAGTAAAGAGAAGGCTGTGCTATGGTTCTTGAATGTGTTCGTCATTGCACGGGACTTAGAGGTAGAAAACGAGGCAGCATCAGTGGCAGATTGGAGAAAGGACTGGAGATGAGATAGGTCTGAACCTGCAACGTAAATAGCTAAATCATCAATATACAGAAAGGCCGAGACAGAAGGGGGTAGGGAAGAGACAACGCCATTTATAGTTATAAGAAAATAGGTTGGTATCACAGAACGCACCCTTAGGCGACACCACGTTGGGGAATGGCACGGGAAAGGTGGTCTCTTAGGCGGACATGAAAAGTTCTGAAGGAAAGAAATTTTTGAAGAAAAACAGCTATGATCCCTGAAGACCAAGGAAACAAAAGCAACGAAAAACATGCCTCCATGTAGTATCATAGGCCTTTTCTTTAAAAAAGGAAAAAAAAGCAACGACAAACTGGCGGAGTGAAAAAGCAGAGTTGATAATATATTCA
Organism: Coenobita brevimanus; assembly: GCF_032717465.1. NCBI lineage: Eukaryota > Metazoa > Arthropoda > Malacostraca > Decapoda > Coenobitidae > Coenobita > Coenobita brevimanus. The sequence continues at coordinate 25,977,458 of NC_137063.1, read as the reverse complement.
AGTCTTAAGGAGAGGATCTAGGGTGCTGCGTGCTTTGCAATACGCAAACTGTACAGGCGAAGGAATACAACTGGACTCAAGGTGCCACGTGAGTCATTATTGATCATTCACTCAAGAAATTTACATAAACAACTAATCAGAGCTATTGGACGGTAACCAGGTTTATCAGGTTTAATAAATGGAAGAATGACCGTTGCATGCCAGTCAGGAGGAAGGAAACCTTCTGTCCAAAATTTTTTGTACAGGGACAAGAGAAAGGGCATGGCTTGTGGGGAGAGATGTTTTAATATGCTATAATGAACACCATCAAGTCCTGTCTTTGTATCTTTACAGGATTTAAGTAAAAACGACCACTGGCAAAGAGAGAAGGAAGCGTCAAGGACTCCCTCAGCTGACAAAGTGAAGGAGATTGGCAAGGATTCAGAATCAGATTTAATGCAGTGGAATTCCGGAGAGAGATGAGACCCACTACTAACATGACTAAAATAATTGCTTAAAGCTTCCACAACTGAGAAAGAATCAGCCACGGAGATCGGCCATCAAACATATCCCACCCATCGTGGGGTGGGATATGTTTGATATCCTATGAAGTCGAGACTAAACTGCTGCAACAGGTGTATTTGCAGATATACAAGAAACAGTCCCTCCAGCTAGAACATCTGGTCTGACGGATAATACGACAGAAGGCAGTGCAAACGCGTCGAAACACGAGGAGACTACGAATGTGATTAGATGTGGACTGTTTAAAACGCAAACTTTTCCAGGATTCACTTTTTTTTTTTTTTTTTTTTTTTTTTTTACGTGTCCGACTCTAGGCAAAGGCTTCAGGGCCTATCCCCAAGTCCCAGTAGTTCTCCTTGGGGCCCAGTAGTCCTCCTACATCTCCACATGTCACCACTTGGGCGCTAACACCCACCATCCATATTGAATACATGCTAGGGCTGTCTCATACAGGACTGGTGTACTGGTATTAGCGGGGGTACTTTTATGACAATTCGGCGGGTCATCTGGTAGATCAGAAAAGTCTGCTTTTTATGGAATTCAAATCCCTAAACTGTTCTCTGCCCTAGCCGGGATTCGAACCTGGGCCCATTTAGACTCCAGACCGCCTCTCTACCGATTCTGCCACCCCCTCCCCCACAAATTCCATCCATCCATCTATTGCCAGACGCCATGTATCCCAAACAAGGTGGTTAAGGGCTTAGAGTTAATTGTTTTACAGGGAGGGGCACTAATCCTCCACCAACCCCACTTGACACGTAGGGATGCCAACAGCATCTGGTGTTCCCAGGCGGTCACCCATTCAAGTTCTAACCAGACCCAACGTTGCTTAACTTCGCTGATCGGACGGGAAGCGGTGTACTCAACGTCGCATGCCAATTGCCCAGTATAAAAGCAAAGGTCCACCAAGGAACACGTTTGGCAGTAGATGGTTGCGTATCATGGGGAAATGACAGCGAGAGTAACACTTAAAACCAAAATAAGGAAGACAGACATATCTTGTGAAGACGAAAAAGGAGAAGGAAGAGGGGTACTCTAAGAGAAGAACTCCCATTCGACAGCATTTGAATTGCCAACGGGGTGGGCGAGAAATAGGACAAAGAAGTGAGAGAGAGTTTGAGAGGAAAGTAGTCACAATTGTCTTCCAATACTGACCACTGGAAAATAATAGAAATCGAAGGTGAACAAAGACAGATTCAGGGGAAGAGATGGAATGAGTGCAAAGGTCAAAATGAGTAAGGGTGCCAGTGTTATGGATGAAGAAATTTTAAAAAGGAAATTGTTTTAATAAGCATCCCGAAGTGGTGATCAAAGAGGAACCCCAGAGGGAATGCCGGCACCTGAAGTCACGAAGAATAATCTGAAGAGGAAGTGAATGAAGGGCGGTGGCGAAGTTTGAAAAATCAAGAGGGATAGGAGAGAAATAAAGAGAGCTAACAAAGTTTCACTGACGGGAAAAGACACGAGCAGATGTATGAGGGATAAGCAAAGAAACAAAGAGATTCAGGGGGAATATCATTGCGGATAAGGAGGGTGGTGTCGTATGAAGGCGGCGATGCAGAAAGTGACGAAAGCTGAGCAACAGTGAGAAGCATCATATTACCGCAAGGAAACATTTGAGTGGATATTGTGCATGTGTGTGGGGGGGAGGGAGGCCTATGTCTTGGTGTCGGAGGGGGGGTAAATGAATGTGGAAGGGGGTTGGTCATAGCTGGATGCCGCACTCTGGAAAACGGTAGCATGATTCTTTGTGGATTTACAAGTATGAACTGTTGATAACTCATTGTCAAACGTTCCACAGTTTATCACCAATTTCCTCTTTTCATCGAAATGATTCCATGAAAGCATTTATGTAAGATACTTAATACTTATATATATTGCTGTCATACGTCATTTATGTAAAAAATTCATTTGTCTGCCGAAAATACGGGGGCATACTCCACCCACGCCCCCCTCTACCCAGAATTCGTGTCTGGTGTGTGTGTGTGTGTGTGTGTTCTTACCTTACCTAATTGTTCTTACCTAATTGTATCTTTACAGGAATGAGTCAAGCTCGTACTGTCCCGTGTCTTAAACCATATTTATCGTACATATCCTTAAATTTGTGAATTGTTTTGGCACACACTATTTCATTCGGTAGTGCATTCCATTGATCAATTGCTCTGTTTGGGAAACTGAATTTCCTTACGTCTTTATCACCACTCTTCTTATGCAGTTTTTCGCAGTGTCCTCCTGCTGATGCTTCTCCATATGTTAAGTAATCATTTATGTCTATTTTCTCCTTCCCTGATATGCACTTATATAGCATTATCATGTCACCTCTTTTCCTTCGCTCCTGTAGTGTTGGTAGATTCAGTTTATTTAGTCTTTCTTCGTAGCTTAGGTCCCTTAAGCTTGGTATCCATCTTGTAGCGGCCCTTTGAACTTTTTCAATCTTGTCTATGTGCTTTTTGAGATAAGGACTCCAGATTACTGATGCATATTCCAGGGTTGATCTAATGAATGATGTTATTATCCTTCTTAGCATGTCTTCATTTATTTATGTGAATGCTATTCTCATATTTGCAAGCAGTGTATACATGTTCCGTACCTTCTTGCTGATGTGGTCAGCCGGAGATAGTCTGTTATTCATGATCACACCTAGGTCTTTCTCTCTTTCTGATGTGTATAGGGTTTTATTTCCTAACTTATAATCCCAATCAGGTCTTTTTCCACTTTTACCAAACTTGATTACATGACACTTGTCCACATTGAATTCCATTTGCCATGTACTACTCCATTCATGAAGTTTATTTAATTCTTCTTGTAGCTCTTTACAAGAGTCTGTGTTAGTAATTCTCCTTTGTATTTTTGCATCATCTGCAAACATATTCAGATAGCTCTCATTTCCAGTGTTACTGTTTATATCATTTATATACACTAAAAACATGATTGGTGCCAGCACTGAACCCTGTGGTACTCCACTAGTCACTTCTTTCCATGATGAGTAGTTTCCTCTTAGTACTGTTCTCATTTCTCTTTTTATGAGAAAGTCTTGCATCCAACAAAACAGTTTGCCTCGAATTCCTCCTTCATGGTACAGTTTCCATAAAAGTCTTTGGTGTGGTACTGTGTCAAAAGCTTTCTTGAAATCTAAATAGATACTGTCCACCCATCCTTCCCTTTCCTGTATTGTGTTTGTTACTCTGTCATAGTAGCTCAACAGATTAGTAACACATGATTTTTCCTTTTCTGAAACCAAACTGTCTTTCTGTTATCATACTGTGTTCTTCTTGATGATTTACCCAAGCTTTTCTTATAAGCTTTTCTAATACCTTGCTTACAACACTGGTCAGTGATACTGGTCGGTAGTTGAGTGGATTTTGTCTATTTCCTTTCTTGAATAAGGGGACAATATTTGCTTTTTTCCAAATATCAGGTAGTTTACCTTGACTCAAGGATTTCTTAAAAATTAAAAATAATGATTTACTTAACTCCTTTGCACATTCTCGTAGTACCCAACATGAAATTTCATCAGGACCACTTGTTTTTCCTCTGTCTAATCTACTTAACTCCTCCTGTATTACTTTTTCTGCTATTTGTATATCTGGTAGTATGTGTGGACATGCATGTTCCACATAGTCCCTCTCAAAAATTTTTTCTTCTGTAAAAACTAATTGGAAATTCTTATTTAGTGCTTCACAAATATCTTTCTCTTGTGTATAAGTGATTCCCTCATCCGTAATTGATTGTATTATATCTTATACTTTGGTTTTGCTTCTGATATAGCTGTAAAACAGCTTTGGTTGATCACTACTTTTATTTATTATATCCTCCTCAAACTGTTTTTGGGCTTCCCTCCTTATTCTTGTATAATCGTTTCTTGCCTGTTTGTAATTATTATACGCCCTTTCACTATTATGTCTTCTGTATCTATTCCACAACAAATCTCTTCTTTCTTTTGATTTTTTACATTCTGTATTGAACCATTTCTGTATTTTCTTATCTGCTTCTTTGTGCTGTGGGATGTACTTCTGGACTCCTATTTCATAAAATTCACAGAATTTTTTATATACAGCATTTAAATCTTGTCCTCTAAGCTCATTTTCCCAATCAACTTCTAAGAAATACTTCTTTAGGTCTTGATAATTTCCCTTTTTATAGTTTAGGCTCTTTTTGTAACTGTCATTGCTGTTTACTATGTCATATGCTATCCTGAAGTTATAATTTTGTACTGCATGATCGCTTTTGCCGAGTGGAGGGCGATATATTAAACTGTCAATATCATTTTCTTGCCTAGTAAATATTAGATCTAGCACTGAAGGTACATCAAGTCCTCTTTTTCTGGTGGTTTCCCTCACATGTTGCGTTAGGAAGAACTCTTGTACGAGATCCAGGAGCTTTTGGTCCCAACAGCTTTCTTGGCTAATTATATCTAGAGTATTCCAATTTATATTTGTATTGAAATTCCCAGTTAGTATAATTCTTTCTGATTTCTCTTCCATTTTATGTAGTAATGATCTTAAACTCTGAATTGTACTCTCTGCCAGGTCCTCATATTCATCTCTTTCCCATGTGTTTGATCTGGGTAGCATGTACAAATTGGTTACAATTATTTTACCTTCAGATGTGTTGATCTCTACTGCAATCAGTTCTACTTGTGATGGTATATCTAGTTTTATTTCATTGACTTTTAGATTTTTCTTAGTTAATATTATAATTCCTCCTCCTTTTTTTAAATTTCTGTCTCTTCTCCATATATTGTATTCCTCTAAGTTTAGTATGTCATTGGATATCCTTGGTGTTAATTTTGTATCAGTTAGGCATATTATTTGTGGTTCATTATCTCTGACATAATCATTCATCTCTAATAATTTAGATACCATTCCATCCACATTTGAGTACATCAACTTTATCATCTTGTTTATATACTTGTCATGACATGGTTCTACTACCTTCCTCCTTTTTATTCCATCCTGTTTGTGTACCACTTTCGTACCTGCAATCCTATTACTTTGTAAAAAAAAAAAAATTCTTCTTCTCTTCTGATCTTCCCTCTTTTTTTTTTTTTTCTTTTTTTTTCAGTTCCTCTTGTGTTAGGCATCTTTTTATCCATACATTTTTGAACTCCTCTTTTTCCATAAGATTCTTTGCATTTTTTAGTATCTCTTCCACAGTGTTTACACTCTGGAAAGTCACCTTTAGAGGTCTTGTCTTGCTTTTCTCATATTTCCCTAACCTTTTGTGTTCCTCTATGTCTTTACTACAGATTTCCTCTGATACTTCCTTCAGTAAGCTCATTACATTTGTCATCTCCTTTTTGTCTCTTGTGATCTTGTTTTTTACTTCTTCCTCTTCTATACCAGTGATTACTATAGATTTGTTTATATCTACTGAATCTCTGATTAACTTTGGATTGTTTTGGATTATTCTTTTCACTTCCTTTTTAATGCTTTCTTCCTCCACCCTTGTTTCTAAGTCTTTCTTTACTTTCACCATGTCAGCATACATGGTTTCCACATCATTTTTGTAGCTTTGCACAGCTTCATTCACCTGTGTTATCTCCTCAATATCATTGCTCTGGTTTATAAGACTGCTTACTTGCCTAATTGTCTCTGTGTCATTTTTGAACTCTTCCATAACACTCTCGTGATTGACTACTGTACTTGCCATTTCACTCATTTTCTTCCTGAGTGTACTCAATTCCACTGTTAGTTCACTGATGGTTGTGTCTTTCTTATTGGCCTCCCTTCCTACTTTTTCTATTTCTTCCTTTTGCAAGTGCATCTGCTTCTTTATTTCATCAATTTCATTTTTGAAAGCCATTTCTAGTTTGTTTACACGTTCAACCAGTCTATTGTGAGTCTCCACTTCAACCAGTTCTTGGTAGAAATCATTTTGCTTTTTACTTTTATCCGTTTTCTTTTCCAAATTTGCTTTACTAAAGTATGTATCCATTTTGCAATACTAAAAGTGCAAAGTATGTACTTATAATCCCCGTGTTGTTGTAGTCTAAACAAACCTCAGATGACTCAGCATATTCTTTCGTCTTGTTTCTCTTTCCTGTTGAACAAGTCTTGTTTAAACTTATTATTTTTTTCCTTTTAATAATGAAAAATCATTTAGTCTAACCTAGTACAGAGCTTGACACATACAAAGATACTAATTTAGGTAGTGCCACTGGCCTTGTTGGTTCGGTACGGAGCGCCGATGTCGCACGTCCACCACGGTTGAATCCCTCTACGTGTGTGTGTGTGTGTGTAAAATTCACAGAGTCGGTCAGGATCACTTGATGGTCGTGATCATCAGCTTTTCACCCTCCCGGAAGGGAGCTGAGAGCTCATATAGTCCGATGTAAGGACAAGGCTGTGACCTTCACACACGCACACACCCGTCCCCTTGCTCCAGGGGGACAGTAACCACCCACTTCGTCACTAAAACTTTTCGCAACCTCAGCGAGGCTCGAACTCCCGTCTACTATAGTCTCACCAATCTAAAACCAAGGTTTGGGTGGAGTCCAGCCGGGGATTTCCCGGCGTACAGCGTTGCCTTGTTTCCTATACTCTGATTGGCTAGTGGCTGACCTGACACCGTTAGAGTTCGTCCGCTCACACCTCGTCACCTGGCCTGACATGACTTCACCCACTTCTGTGTGTGTGTGTGTGTGTGTGTGTGTGTGTGTGTGTGTGTGTGTAAAGACAAACTAATTTAAGTTATAAATATAATTTTAAGTCATATATATAACAGAAAGTGAACAGTGGAAGCACGTGACAGAAGCTTAAATCTCCCTCCAATGGATCTGGATGTTGCCGCTCGTGAGTGTTTTAACTTATTTCTATTAAGACAATAGCGTATGTTCTACTGATTCCTTCAAATTATATTATAAACGTAATTGTTACATTACTTACCCAACTTAGAACTACCGTGAAAGTCGGTAAAAGTAACTACATTTTTTTCCGCACCACTGTATTGATGTACAAGAGCCATATGCATTACAAGTTTACCTTCCTTTGATATGCTAGAATACTTACGTTTATATTGTATTAGTATGTGTGTACCTATCTGTGATGCCTATTACATATATAACAGAATCTACTCATCGCTCATTTAGGAAGTATGGCATGGCTGCACCCAGCGCCAGACCCCACCCAAACCTTGGTTTTAGACTGGTGAGACTATAGATGGCAAGCGAGAACGTTACCACTGAGCCAGCGAGAGAGAGAGAGAGAGAGAGAGAGTGTGCATGTATGTGTGCATGAGTACATGCGTGCGTGCTATTGCCACCAAAGTAGGACATGGGGCAAACTAAACCAGCACACGAATATGTCCTCCGTCCTTTTGAGCACAGGCCTCCTGAAATTCCTGTGTGCACTACTACGGTGACCCATGAACTTGTATGTGACAGAGATGTGACCAGGTAAACGAGCAATCACGCATTATCACTTTCCCTCATCCATACATGTGTGGCAGAGATATGGCCAGATTAGCATGAGATTTAGCACTGACACGTCCCTTCACTCATGCATATGTGGTAGAGATGTGATCAGGCTGGCAGTCACTCTGGCTGTGAGACATACACTCAACCCACGCATATGTAGTAGAGATGTGGCCAGGCTAGCGTTCGCTTTGGCACTGACACATCCCCTTACCCCAAACACACGTAGTTGAGATGTGGCCAGGTTAGCATTCACTTTGGCACTGAAATATCTCCTCAACCATAGCATTTATCTTAGAGACGTGGCCAGGCTAGCTGTCGCTCTGGCTGTGGGACATCCCTTAACCCACGCATCCGTAATAGAGATGTGGCCAGGCTAGCGTTCGCTTTGGCGCTGACACATCTCAACCCACACATAAGTGGTAAAGACGTGGCCAGGCTAGCGTTCGCACTGGCAGTGACACATCCCATTTACCCGTGGATATGTTGTTGAGATCTGGCCAAGCTAGCGTTTACTCTGGCGTTGACACATCCCCTCACTTACAGATATGCGGTAGGCTACAGAGGAGAAATTATTGATACGGATAATAATCTGGGCAGACAAACTCAGCTCTTAGGCTTCAGGCTTTGGGATCACACTCCACGATGGAGATTGCAACCTCCGAATCCAACGATATTATCTCCCAGTTACCTGACATTAAAATTACAGTATATCGTGAAGAAGCATAATCTGTGAAATTCGGGGACTGAGTTGATAAAGGGAGTATTTGCAATTTAATGCAACGCGGACAGTGATACGTAACGTATCTACTGTAAAAATTCATCTTGTACTACATGATCATTATGGTGCCAGCAGTGAAATGCCAATATTTCGTGTAAGATATTCATAGGATGCAGTATCTAAGACTTATTGCACAAAATTGTAACACTGATGTAGTTACATATTTCAGTGTCTTATTTTTCTGGAGATACATGAAATAACTAACCATAAACGCTGGAAAAAATCAGTAACGAACGACAATGCAGAGTGTGCCCACGGGCACACACTACTCCATGTTTCAGTACCCTAAGGACCACTGACGAGAATTTCGACGAAAATAGAAAATTCCACGCCATTTAAAGGCAAAGATAGGATAGAAAAAAGGAAACGAAGAAGCAATAGTAGAAGAAAAAGGCCCTGCAAAGTTAGCTGAGGCAGCGAAGGGGACCTAAGGAGAGGAGGGAGGACAGAACCAAGTGGAGACGCAAATGCGGCTCCAACCCAGGAACCGAATCTCCACATATTACCATGGAGCCCATGAAGGTACACTGCGAGAACTTATTTACACATCATGCCCCAGTCGATGTTTGTGAAGCCCCTTCAGCTGCAAGTAAAAATTAACTGAAGAAAAATTACTAGAACAGTGGACCATTTTGGTTGAGTCGAGAATCTGTAATTCTTATTTTTATATTCCGTACCTCATATTTCGTACTTTTCTTATTCTCAACCCAAATCCAGTAACTCCCCCACCTACTTTTTTTTTAAAAAATCCAGTCCCATTCTCCTTCCTCTCAGTTGTAAAGCAGTTTTATCTATCTTTACTCAAGCCATCTAGTCTTCAAGGGATTTCGTGCACACCTGCCCTGACACCGGACATTTCATTATTTTTTAACCAACATAGAGTTGACTGTGGAGGTGTACCTGAAGGTCATAATTGATGTTCATATCTTTGTTATTTTACCACCTCAAGTCCCGATACATAAGGAACAGATATCCTCTTTTTTTTTTTTTTTTTTCATATTGAATATTTGGGTACCAAAAATAACTTCCTTAAGGTAAGCTTCCTTTATGAACTGCTGTGTACCTAAGTTCAGGAAAACTGTCTAGATGTTTGATGTTTCTGTTTCTAAATGCTTAGGGCAACAAATTGTGAAGGCCCTGAGGAACAATGACTATATAACAAACTGTTTATTGCCGTCATGATGATATGAGAACAAACGAATATATAAATTACACTGCGTAGGTTTCCAACTATACTGAGACACCGAGTGAATTGTCCTTTTGCATTCCTGAGACAGAAAACAACGCGACGTAGGGGAGGGCGGTGATGATTCGGCCACTTTTTCGAAAAAAAATCATAATAAATAAAGTTTAAGAAATTCTTAAAATCTGCTTATTCCAAGAGGAAGCCACATCTTTTGGCTCTTTTGTGTGCTATTGTCAGTTCTTAAACTTACGTCATTTCTTGGCAGTAATCCAAATTCTTAAAGTCTCCAAAATGGCCAAACCATCCCTCTTGGTGTGGATGATTCGGCCACTGGCGTTGGATGGTTCGGCCACCATGTGAGATGATTTGGCCACTTGCCTCTGGGGCTCATTTAAAGAATTAAATACAGTAGGAAAATTAAGAATCAAATTTTCATCTGTGCTGACATGATTTATTGGATTTATTTTTACCTAAACAATCTCCTTTTAATGAAACAAGGAACAAACAATCTCCTTATAATGAAATTAAATGGCTCTACTCTTGCCTATCTCAGATAAAATAAAACTATAATTTTGTGAAAGAAAATATCTGAGTCAACTGAAAGCTACTTCTCTTACATGCTGTTTACTCTTAACGCATTTTAAATCCAGTGAAACAAAAATCCAAAGTTGTAATACCTTTGCCTTCGCTTAGCGCTTTGTGAAACTGGTTCAGGTAATACTCCAATTATAGCGTTTCTTGAAACAGAAGCTTCATCAGTTTCTGAGGGAAAGTAGAGAGAGAGAGAGAGAGAGAGAGAGACTATGTAATTTTATAGAAAAAAGGTAAGGGGATGAGTCTGTTATGATGTGGTAGGGGTAAACCAGCTCTGCTGTCGGGCCCTGCTGCAGATGTCACTGATTGCATTGCGCAGTTGACCCTTGTGCGGTGTGGTGCGATGAGGATCAGTCAGTTCTCCCCTTTGGGGCTAAGATGCGAATGAATGTGTTTGAATGGATGAGTAAATGGGGAGTGTGTCGTCCTGTCTCGGCTACCTCCCTTTCCTTGGGGGAAGCAGCCTAGGTATATAGATAGATAGATAGGTAGAAAAAAATTGTTAAATAAAGAAAATAAATCATTAGATAATTATGAGAGATGGTTCAGCCACCTGGCAACCCTGCCGAACCATCCCTCACTTCAAGTGGCCGAATCATCCCCCATGTATAAAGATGTACACATGGCGCCCCGAAACCCAGAGTCCATAAGCTGTTCGAGTGTTATATACTCTCACGTCACCTATAGACAATAAATGATATTTGCACTATATATGGATAACAACCCTGAAGTATTAATGGAGCTACTGCTTACGTTGGATCACCGAAAAAGTACATAGGGGTCATGAAAAATCATAAACTCTAACCTGATGTTGCTGTTTCCCGGCCAACCAAAACAAAAACACATGTGCCATTTGTCGGCAAGATCACGCAACTTCATGTGAAATCTCAATGATCTAGGTCCCCTACATTATTCAGGAAGGCCAGTGGCCGAACCATCCTCCTGGCCGAACTATCACTGCTCTCCCCTACCATTGTTCTCCCATTCAGTGTTGATTAAATTTATGGATGGCGCCAAGTCATTTCATCTTAACTTTAAAAATCAGAATTATCCCATGAAATCTGCCGGAAAAGAAAAAAAAAAATCATCTACGTCACGTGGCCAAAGGGGTTAATGTCAGGAAGTGAGATGGGAGGATGCAGTCGTCTGAAAGTACTCTACATACAAACTGCTTTGCATGGGAGACAAAGATTTACCCAGACTCATACCGAAACACAGTATGTACTAGTCTTGGCGAATATATATATATATATATATATATATATATATATATATATATATATATATATATATATATATATATATATATATATATATATATATATATTTGAAGTAACACAAACTAACCAGTTCAGTGAAGATATCAGTGGTCTAAATTTGCGTAAGGTAATTTTTTTCCCCATATTCACACACACACACCACCATTTGGTACCTTGGTGAAAAGAGATTCTACATCAGAATTGATCATTTCACCCAATGAAAAATCCCAATTTTTTATTTTGTCAATAAAATTGGTGGATTTATCTATATGATCTCTTGAGAACGTTCCGAAAGCGGGGTTAATTTATCAGAATATACGAGTATGTACAGTATACCGGTATATACAAGTGTGTACTGTACACTGTACTGTACAGTATGTATGTATGTATGTATACACACACACACACACACATACACACACACACACACATACACACACACACACACATAGATAGATAGATAGATAGATAGATAGATATAGATAGATAGATAGATCATGAACCACGGTAATGGTTCATAATTGGGATCGCCCAGGAATTTGCTGAAAAGCCCAATAGAACAGTCACCTAAAAACCTTACAACGCAAACTTATTCTTGAAACAACATCCAGAGAGGTCCTTTTCAATAGTCTACAGTAGATCAGCCAAGCACTGATAACGTGAAAAAGAAGTGTTATAAGAAAGTTTGGTACATTCGAAATCTGCCAGGTTGTCCTTAGTATTGTTTTGCAGGTCCACAAGATAATCTATTCGGCATTTCGGGATAAAAACTAGCCAGTTGTACTTAATGGGCCACTGCCTGTGTCCATGACCTATTTTAAAACATCTGGTCATCCATCTTCAACATACATAGAGATTCCTCCACACCATTGCAAGCACGTGAAAAGCCATTCAAGTGCGGAATTGCTGTCAAGTACCAAGAATGCATCACTAGCAGCGTGACTATAGTAAATTTAAATTGTACTAAGGTATTGCTAAGTGGAGAACTCTAGCTAGTGGATTACTTACTGCGGGCAATGAAGCTCCATTGTGGGAAAAGGTCTTTGCGTAAATCACGCGCACCGGTGTGATATTAGACAATTACATTAATTTTTAACTCAAGGCTTTATTTAGCTTTTTTTAGTTCACCCCTGAAGTCCCAGCAGGCTTGTGTGTAGACGTCATGTGAGACAATTGAAAAGCGCGGGTTAGTGCTTTACGCTGTAATAATTGGAAGTGACCACGTTTTGATGTCCTGACCATTTCTTAAAGCGAACTAACGCCAAACCTGTATCAGTTTTCCAACGTTATTGGAATTCATCGTGACAGTAACCATCTTACGAGTAAACTGCAGGGGGCTCAGAGTGGGGGGAAGAGGAAGAGATGGAGGGGGACGAGGAAGAGGCAGAGGAAGGGGACGAAAAGGGCATGGGGGAGGCACAAAAAGTACCCCTACATCAATTATTACGGTAACTAATATAGCAATGTTCCATTTTCAATTTCACACACACACACACACACACACACACACACACACACACACACACACACACACACACACACACACACACACAAACTATTATGCAAAAAAGTCGTCCAAAGCACACAACAGCAAATTTTGATTGTCTTGTTATCAGTTTGTATATACAGTGTTTCAGATTTTACTCAATGCATCTTCTTACAAATATTCTTTGTTTAATCAAGTTGCAAAATATAGAGATTCTGAAACAATCAGTGTTCAGTGCAAGAGGCCTCACAACTATAGTAAACAAAGTGAATACCAGAATTTAAAATAACAACCAACAATCAGTGTGTGCAAAGCCACAACACCACAGCAATGACAGTTATTAGAAAATGCCAAGTGTTTAGTGTCTTAACTTAAAAGCTTTAATGGTAACTGAAACGCAAGAATTTTTATTAATCATAAATGGATTAGGGTACAAAAAAGTAACCAGTCTAGGTAGATAAAAAATTAGTAATTTAAAACTGAGGAATAGGGATCGGTAAAAAAATCAAACAAGCAAGAATGGATCGCTGGTGAGCATGCAAAACCAGCAAGGATTCAAGTAACGTTGACAATGTAAACCCACAAATCCCCATTTTGACTCTTTACAAGCTGTTAATACCAACACAACACAGCACCAGCACAATACAACACCAGCACAATACAACACCAGCACAACACCAACACAACACAACACAGCACAACACCAACACATCAACACAACACAACACAGCACAGCACAGCACAGCACAACACAACACAACACCAGCACAACACTAACAACACAACACCAACACAACACAGCACAACACCAGTACAACACAACACCAGCACAACACAACACACAACACCAAAACAATACAACACAACACCAACACAACACAACACAATACAACACAACATCAACACAACACAGCACAACACCAACACAACACAACACAGCACAACACCAACAACATAACACAGCACAACACCAACAACACAACACAGCACAGCACAACAACACAACACAACACAGCACAACACCAACACAACACAACACAGCACAACACCAACACAACACAACACAGCACAACACCAACACAACACAACACAGCACAACACCAACACAACACAACACAGCACAACACCAACACAACACAACACAGCACAACACCAACACAACACAACACAGCACAACACCAACACAACACAACACAACACCAACACAATACAACAACAACACAACACAATACAACAACAACACAACACAATACAACAACAACACAACACCAACACAGTACAACAACAACACAATACCAACACAACACAATACCAACACAACACCACACAACACAATACCAACACAACACCACACAACACAATACAAACACAACACTACACAACACAACACCAACACAACACCAAATAAACAACACAACACAACACAGCACAACACCAACACAACACAACACCAACACAACACAACACCAACACAACACAACACCAACACAACACCAACACAACACTAACACAACACAACACCAACACAACACCAACACAACACCAACACAACACAATACCAACAAAACAACACAACACAACACATCACAATACCAACAAAACAACACAACACCAACACAACACCAACAACCCAAAACCAACACAACACAACACCAACACAAACACAACACAACACAGCACCAACACAGCACCAACACAACACCAACACAACACCAATACAATACCAACACAACACAACACAACACCAACACAACACCAACACAACACACCACAGCAACCCAACACCAACACAACACAACACCAACACAACACAATAACAAAACAACACAATAACAAAACAACACAACACAACACAACACAATAACAAAACACAACACAACACAACACAACACAACTCGACACTAACACAACACCAACACAACACCAACACAACTCAAACACAACACCAGCACAACATATCAACACCACATAACACCAACACATCACAAAACCAACACAACACAACAGAACACCAACACAACACCAACACAACACAATACAACTTAACACCAACACAACACAACACCAACACAGCAAAAAACAACACCAGCACAACACCAGCACAACACCAACACAACACCAACACAACTCCAACACAACTCCAACACAACACCAACACAACACCAATACAACACAACACCAACAAAGCACAACGCCAACAAAGCACAACGCCAACAGAACACAACACAAAACAGCACAACACTACACCAACACAACACAACACCAGCACAACAAAACACCAACACAACACAGCACCTACACAACACCAACACTACACAGCACCAACACAACAACACAACACCAACACAACACAACACAGCACAGACACAGTACAACACAACACCGACACAATACAAAACAACACCAACAACTCAACAACACCAACACAACACAACACCAACACAACACAACACCAACACAACACAACACAACACCAACACAACACAACACCAACACAACACAAACACCACATCACACCACACCAACACAACACAACACCAACACAACACAATACCAACACAAAACAACACAACACCACCCAACACAACACAACACAACACAACACAACACCAACAACACAACACAACACCAACAACACAACACGACACCAACACAACACAAACAACACAACACAACACAACACACCAACAAAACCAACACAACACAACACACCAACAAAACCAACACAACACAACACACCAACAAAACCAACACAACACAAAACCAACACAACACAACACAAAACCAACACAACACAACACCAACAACACAACACAACACCAGCACAAAATACAACACCAGCACAGCACAACACCAACACCACAACACAACACAACCACAGCCACAACACAATAACACAACACAACACAACACAACACAACACCAACACCACAACACAACACAACAACAACAACAGAACACACAACACCAACACCAACACCACAATCACAACAAAACCACAACCACACCAACACAACACAACACCTACACAGCACAACACAACACCGACACAATACAACACAACACCAACACAACACTAACAACACATCAACACCAGCACAACACAACACCAACACAACACAACACCAACACAACACAACACCAACACAACACAACACCAACACAACACAACACCAACACAACACAACACCAACACAACACAACACCAACACAACACCAACACAACACCAACACAACACCAACACAACGCAACACCAACACAACACCAACACAACGCAACACCAACACAACACCAACACAACACAGCACAACACCAACACAACACAACACCAACACAACACCATCACAGCACAACACAACACCACATCACACCACACCACACCAACACAACACAACACAACACCAACACAACACCAATACAACATCAACACAACACAACACCAACACAAAACAACACAACATCAACACAACACAACACCAACACAAAACAACACAACACCAACACAACACCAATACAACATCAACACAACACAACACCAACACAACACAACACCAACACAACACAACACCAGCACAAAACAACACAAAACAATACAACACCAACACCACCAAACCAACACAACACCAACACCAATACAACACCAACACCAATACAACACCAACACAACACCAACACAACACCAACACAACACCAACACAACAACACAACACCAACACCACAACACCAACACCACAACACAACACAACCACAGCCACAACACATTACAACCACAACACCAACACAACACAACAGAACACACAACACCACAGAACACCAACACCACAATCACAACAAAACCACAACCACAACAACTCAACGCAACACACACACACACACACACACACACACACACACACACACACACACACACACACACACACACACACACAGAAAGGGAAAATCATGTGTTACTAATTTGTTGAGCTATTATGATAGAGTACAGAAACATTACAGAACAGAGAAGGATGGGTGGACAGTATCTATTTAGATTTCAAGAAAGCATTTGACAGTACCGCACTAACGACTTTTATGGAAACTGTACCATCAAGGGGGAATCCGAGGCAAACTGTATTGTTGGATGCAAGATTTTCTATTTAAAAAAAAATAAATAAGAGAGAGAGAGAGATGAGAACAGTACTAAGGAGAAATTACTCACCATGGAGGTAAATGACTAGCGGAGCTCCACAGGGCTCAATGCAGGCACCAATTATGTTTTTAATGTATATTAATGATATAGACAGTAACATAGGAAATGAAAGCTATCTAAATATGTTTGCTGATGATGCAAAAATACAAAAGAGAATTACTAACAGACTCTTGTAAACAGCTACAAGAAGAATTAAATAAACTTCATGAATGGAGCAATACATGGCAAATGGAATTCAATGTGGACAAGTGTCATGTAATCAAATTTGGTAAAGTGGAAAAAGACCTGATTGGGATTATAAGTTAGGAAGTAAGCCCCTACACACATCAGAAAAAGGGAAGGACGTAGTTGTGATTATCAATAATAGACTATCCCCGGATGACCACATTAGTGAGAAGGTACGGAACATGTATACACTGCTTGCAAATATGAGAATAGCATTCACATACATAAATGAAGACATGTTATAAAAAGATAATAATATAATTCATCAGACCAACCCTGGAGTATGCGTCAGTAGTCTGGAGTCCTCATCTCAAAAAACACATAGATAAGAAAAAGTTCAAAGGGCTGCTGCAAGATGGATACCAAGCTTAAGGGATCGAAGCTACGAAGAAAGACTAGAAAAAATGAATCTGCCTATACTACAGGAGAGAAGGAAAAGAGAAGACATGATTAATTGATTATGCTATATAAATGCATATCAGGGAAGGAGAAAACAGACATAAATTATTACATAACCTATGGAGATGCATCAGCAAGAGGACACTGCAAAAAATCTGCATAAAAAGAGAGGCAATAAAGACGTAAGTAAATTTAGTTTCCCAGACAGGGAAATTGATCAGTGGAATGCACTACCGAATGAAATAGTGTGTGCCAAAACAATTCATAAATTTAAAGATATGTACGATAAAAATGGTTTAATGCACGGGACAGTACGGGTTTGACTCATTCCTGTAAAGATACAATTAGGTAAGAACAATTAGGTAAGGTAAGAACACACAGACACACACAATGCAACACAACACGATCAAAACCACAGGCCCAAACAACACAACACAACAATAACACCAACACAACACAGCTCAACACAACAACACAACACGAACACACCACAGCACAACAAAACACAAACACACCACAACATAACACAACCACAACACGACACACCACCAACACAACACACCACCAACACAACACACCACCAACACCACACAACACCATCAGAACACAACACAACACAACCACAACACAACACAACCACAACACAACACAACCACAACACAACACAACCACAACACAACACAACCACAACACAACACAACCACAACACAACACAACCACAACACCATGACAACACAACAACAACACCATCACAACACAAACACAAAACAAAACAACAACACAACACAACCACAACCATCTCAACAAAAAACACAACTACAACCACCACTTCAACCACAACACCAACCACAACACAACACCAGCCACAACACAACACCAACCACAACACAACACCACCGCAACACCAACCACAACACAACACCAACACAACACAACACAACACCAACACAACACAACACAACACAACACCAACACAACACAACACAACACAACACCAACACAACACAACACCAACAACACAACACAACACCAACACAACACAACACCAACACACCAACACAACACAACACAACACCAACCACAACACAACACAACACCAACCACAACACAACACCAAACACAACACAACACCAACCACAACACAACATCAACACAACACAGCACCAACACAACACAACACCAACCACAACACAACACCAACACAACAGCACCAACACAACACAACACCAACACAACACAACACCAACACAACACAACACCAACACAACACAACACCAACCACAACACAACACCAACCACAACACAACCAACTACAACACAACACCAACCACAACACAACACCAACACAACACAGCACCAACACAACACAACACCAACACAACACAACACCAACCACGACACCAACACAACACAACACCAACCACGACACCAACACAACACAACACCAACCACGACACCAACACAACACCAACCACAACACAACACCAACACAACACAACACCGACACAACACAAAACAACACCAACCACAACACAACACCAACTCAACACAACGCCAACTCAACATAACACAACCACAACACCATGACAGCACAACCACAACACCATCACAACACAAACACAAAACAAAAGAACAACACAACACAACCACCACCACTTCAACCACAACACCATGACAACACAACCACAACACCATCACAACACAAACACAAAACAAAACAACAACACAACACAACCACAACCACTTCAACCACAACACCAACCACAACACAACACCAGCCACAATACAATACCAACCACAACACAACACCACCGCAACACCAACCACAACACAACACCAACACAACACAACACAACACCAACACAACACAACACCAACACAACACAACACCAACACAACACAACACCAACACAACACAACACCAGCACAACACAACACCAAACACAACACAACACCAAACACAACACAACACCAAACACAACACAACACCAAACACAACACAACACCAAACACAACACAACACCAAACACAACACAACACCAAACACAACACAACACCAAACACAACACAACACCAAACACAACACAACACCAACCACAACACAACACAGCACCAACACAACACAATACAGCACCAACACAACACAACACCAACCACAACACAACACCAACTACAACACAACACCAACACAACAGCACCAACACAACACGACACCAACACAACACAACACCAACCACAACACAACCAACTACAACACAACACCAACCACAACACAACACCAACACAACACAGCACAAACACAACACAACACCAACACAACACAACACCAACCACGACACCAACACAACACAGCACCAACACAACACCAACACAACACAGCACAAACACAACACAACACCAACACAACACAACACCAACCACGACACCAACACAACACAGCACCAACACAACACAGCACCAACACAACACCAACACAATACAACACCAACACAACACAACACCAACACAAAACAACACCAACCACAAAACAACACCAACTCAACACAACACCAACTCAACACAACACCAACTCAACACAACACCAACTCAACACAACACAACACAAAACAACACCAACACAGTACAACCCACCAACACAACACAACACAACACCAACCACAACTCAACACAACAACACAACACCAACCACAACACAACACCAACCACAACACAACACCAACCACATCACAACACTAACCACAACACAACACCAGCACAAACACAACACTAACCACAACACAACACCAACCACAACACCATCCACAACACAACACCAACCACAACACAACACCAACCACAACACAACACAACACCATCACAACACAACACCATCACAACACAAACAACATAACCAACCACAACACAACACCAACCACAACACAACACCAACCATTACATCAACACAACACAGCACCAACACAACACAACACAACACCAACCACGACACTAACACAACACAACACCAACGCAACACAACACAACACCAACCACAACACAACACCAACCACAACACAACACCAACCACAACATAACACCAACACATCACCAACAAAAGCAACACCAACCACAACATAACACCAACACATCACCAACAAAAGCAACACCAACCACAACACAACACCAACTCAACACAACAACACAACACCAACACAATACAACACAACACCAACAAAACACAACACAACACAGCACAACACCAGCACAAACACACCAACCGCAACACAACACCAACCACAACACAACACCAACCACAACACAACACCAACCACAACACAACACAACACCAACACAACTGAACACAACACCAACACAACACAACACCAACCATAACACAACCACAACACAACAACACGACTCCAACACATCAACACCAACGCATCAACACTAACACAACACAACACAACACCAACACATCAACCCCAATACCAACACAACAACAACCCCAACAACACAACACAACCACAAACACAACACCAACATAACACTAACACAACAACACAGCACAACACAAACACAACACCACCAATGCAGCCACAACAACACAACAACCACAAACACAACACCAACACAACACCAACACAACACCAACACAACACTAACACAGCACAACACCAACACAACACAACATAACACCAACACAACACAATACCAACAAAACACAACACCAACACAGCACAACACAATACCAACAAAACACAACACCAACACAGCACAACACATCACAACACCAACACAACACTACACCAACACAACACATCAACACACCAACACAACACTACACCAACACAACACAACACCAACACAACACAACACCAACACAACACCAACACATCAACCCCAATACCAACACAACCGCAAACACAACACAACCACAAACACAACACCACCAACACAACCACAAACACAACACCACCAACACAAGAACAACACAACATAACCACAAACACAACACCACCAACACAAGAACAACACAACATAACCACAAACACAACACCAACACAACACAACCACAAACACAACACCAACACACCACCACCAATGCAACCACAACACAACCACAAACACAACACCAACAAAACACTAACACAAAACCAACACAACACAACACAACAGCAACACAACACAACACAACACAACAGCAACACAACAAAACACCAACAGCAACACAACACAACAGCAACACAGCACAACACAACACCAACGCAGCACAACACAACGCCAACACAGCACAACACAACACCAACACAGCACAACACAACACCAACACAGCACAACACAACACCAACACAACACAACACAACACCAACACAGCACAACACAACACCAACACAACACAGCACAACACAACACCAACGCAGCACAACACAACACCAACACAGCACAACACAACACCAACACAGCACAACACAACACCAACACAGCACAACACAACACCAACACAACACAACACAACACCAACACAACACAGCACAACACCAACACAACACCAGCACAACACAACATCAACACAACACCAGCACAACACAACACCAACACAACACCAGCACAACACAACACCAACACAACACAACACCAACACAACACAACACCAACACAACACCAGCACAACACAACACCAACACATCACAACACCAACACAACACAGCACCAACACAAAACACCAACACAACACAGCACCAACACAAAACACCAACACAACACAACACAACACAAACACAACACAACACCAACCACAACACAACACAACACCAACACAACACAACACCAACACAACACAACACCAACACAACACAACACAACACAACACCAAAGCAACACAACACCAACCACAACACAGCAACACGACTCCAACACATCAACACTAACACAACACAGCACAACACCAAAACATCAACCCCAATACCAACACAACCGCAACAACACAACACAACCACAAACAAAACACCAACACAACACTAACACAAAACAACACAAACACAACACTAACAACACCACCAACGCAACCACAACACAACCACAAACACACCACCAACACAACACTAACACAACACCAACACAGCACAACACAAACACAACACAACACCAACACCAACACAACACAATACCAACACAACACCAACACAGCACAACACACCAACACAACACAACACAACACAACACCAACACAACACAACACCAACACAACACATCAACACAACACAACACCAACACATCAACCCCAATACCAACACAACCACAACAACACAACACCAACACATCAACCCCAATACTAACACAACCACAACAACACAACACAACCACAAACAACACCACCAACACAACCACAACAACACAACACAACCACAAACACAACACCACCAATGCAACCACAACAACACAACACAACCACAAACACAACACCAATAAAACACTAACACAACACCAAGACAGCACAACACCAACACAACACAACACCAACACAACACCAACAGCAACACAGCACAACACAACACCAACGCAGCACAACACAACACCAACACAACACAACACAACACCAGCACAACACAACACCAACACAACACAACACCAGCACAACACAACACCAGCACAACACAACACCAGCACAACACAACACCAGCACAACACAGCACCAGCACAACACAGCACCAGCACAACACAGCACCAGCACAACACAACACCAACACAACACAACACCAGCACAACACAGCACCAGCACAACACAACACAACACAACACCAACACAACACAACACCAACACAACACAACACAACACCAACACAACACAACACCAGCACAACACAACACCAGCACAACACAACACCAGCACAACACAACACCAGCACAACACAACACCAGCACAACACAGCACCAGCACAACACAACACCGGCACAACACAACACCAACATAACACCAACACAATACCAGCACAACACAACACCAGCACAACACAAAACCAATACAACACCAACACAACACAACACAAACACAACACAACACAAACACAACACAACACCAATACAATACAACACCAACACAACAACACAACACAACATGAACAACACAACACAACACAACACCAACACAACACAACACCAACACAACACAACACAACACCAACACAACACCAACACAAACACAACCACAAAAACCCAACACAAACACAAAAACAACACAATACCACCAACACAATACAATACAACACCAACAACACATCCACAACCACAACAACAAAACACAACCACAAACACAACACCACCATCATAACAACACCAACATCAACACATCATCAACACAACACAACACAATTCAACATCACACCAACATCATCACAACACCAACATCAACACAACCACAACAACACAACACAACCACAACAACACAACACCAACACAACACAACACCAACATCAACACAACACAACACCAACACAACACAACACCAACACAACACAACACAACACCAACACAACACAACACCAACACAACACAACACCAACACAACTCAACACCAACACAGCTCAACACCAACACAGCTCAACACCAACACAACTCAACACCAACACAACTCAACACAACTCAACACAACACCACACCAACACAACACCAACACAACACAACACCAACACAAAACCAGCACAACACAACACCAACACAAAACCAGCACAACACAACACCAACACAAAACCAGCACAACACAACACCAACACAAAACCAGCACAACACAACACCAACACAAAACCAGCACAACACAACACCGACACAACACCGACACAACACCGACACAACGCCAACACAAAACCAACAGGACATCAACACAATACCAACACCATCACAACACCAACAGCGCAGAAACCTCCCCCTCCCCACACACACACAAGTAGTTCAAATCACAGCCTCCACACACAGCCATAGCTGGAGCGAAATACATTACTGTAACTCGGTGGCCTGGGAAACAACGCAAGAAATCCTACCACTTGACTGGCTGATGGACATGGATCTGGCTGCAGGAAGCGATCTTGTTTACCCACGCATATGCTTTTGTCATTCACAACAGAAGCGGATCCAAGGAGAGGGCAAAGGCAGCCTTCTACCCCCCCCCCCCCGGCAGTTCCCCCAAAATTTACCATTAACATAGATTTATTTTGATTACTGGGATGGGAGATGACTTTTGAGACTAATGAGTACTTTGCCGAGGGATGTCAGTTGATGTAAATGCTTGCATATATACTTTCAAAATAGGCAAAAATTAAAATTGCACCCTAGGATGATAACAGTAGCACAGTTCGTTACGTGCAGCCAAATCTAGCACTACCGCATCATTTAGGTGCTTGTTTTAAAAGCTGAGTGAGCATGCAACGTCAACTAAATTTCCATTTTCTGCTCTCTCTGTCTTCATTTATTAAATGACTGCAGTACTTTTTGGATAACTGTAGGTTTAACTTTGTATTTCATCTGGGCTGCGTAAATGTTGGGGGGGATTATTACAGGACAGTATATAAAAATTTAAATGTATCAAGACATAGGGCTGCCAGTGTTCATAAAACCACCGGAACAATGTTAAGGCAGTAAAACGACATGCCATACCAGGAAGATCAGTTGTATCAGTTTCCAAATAAGAATTTATAGAAGACAAACAGCACGTGACAACGTGCCATCAGAAAATTGTATTTCAGGAAGTCCATCACGGTGCCCACTTCTGGATCATCTATTTGAGGAACATTTTATATATATATATATATATATATATATATATATATATATATATATATATATATATTGTCACGAGTCGACTAGTGACATTGGCTTTTGTGGAAAACCGCGAACTCTAGTGGAATCCCAGTTTATCGTTCAATTAACCGCTCACTCGGTCGGGAGTGGTTTTCAGACAATTTTCCAATGTGTCATAAATGATCGTCTTTGTGCAAGACATTAGCGCATCTGCTGAGCGATTTGTTTTGGGCGTGTTTCGCTCATTCTAGCCGTTGGTAAGGCGGCCACAGTACTTGCCTCTTTCCCACGAGTTAGTCAGCGCCACGGAAGTAGGTTGTGTGTGGCAGTGTCCTTCCTCAATGACACCTAGTTCCCACCGTCGCCGTATTCCCACATGGCTGTGATTGGCGTGAGACAGCGAGTGCAGTGTTCTTCCTCAGTAACGACACCCAGTCATCCGCTTAGTGCACTCTTTGACCAGTATTTTCTTTTCGTTTTCCTAGACTTAAGAGTTTAGTTAAGGTGCTGTTCCCTCACATGCCGGCCGGGTGCGCCGCATGTTGTTTTCCTAGGTTTAAGAGTCTAGCTTTTGAGTGAGTGAGTGAGTGCGATCTCCTTACTTTGAATTCATTTTGAAATGTTAAATTTATTCCTTTGTAATCAATAAATTTAACAGTTCTTTTTCTTTGAGCTTAATGTAATGTAAACTCGTGTTTCATTTCTCCATAATTAAGCTTATTTCCCTTATAGCTCCTAGCTTGCATAAACGCTTTGCTATTCATAACTGGTACTTGGGCCAGTCTTGTTGTATTAAGCGTAAAATCCGTTGTGCCTTCTAGGAGTTAATGCATCAGCAAGAACCTGATATCATTAATAGTATTAGTTATTTATTGTCAGGGGTGAAGTCACTTTCTCCAGAGGCTAACAGTACTAATAAACAGCAATTGTGAGGAATTGGTCTCTGCTGTGTACTATTGAGAAAGTTTATAAATTCTCGTGCTTAGAGAATCGGCGAAACAAGCCACATAAAGCAATCATTGCTTGATTTAGTAAGACAGTTCATTGTACTGCTCTTCAGTATTATTGAACTTTATTAATTAATATTGCATTTATTTTAAAAACCCCGTGACAATTGGCGACCTCATTCCAGGATATTAACTCCTAGCTCTAAAGCTATTCACGAGATAATACTCACTCGTTCATATTTAGGTATTTATCATTAAAGTCTATAGGCACTACCTTACTGGTGATTATTGATTCATTTGTATTAATTTACATAATAGTTTTGACAGTCAGTTGTTTGTTTAATTTTCTTTCTTTACCAGTTTAGTTAGATAAAACTGGTCACCACTAACCTGTGCCTATATTCTTTATTTTTGATTATTGGCATTTCCCTTTGCAAAAAATCTCAGTCAGTACTGAGTCGCTAGTTATTTAGACTGAGCTAGCATCATGGCAGCCAATGTCTATGTACAGGAAGCTAAAGATATGGGCCTCACTGACCCAGAAAACATTCAAAGCTACGTCCTCTCACGGTTTAATAACGAGCAAGAACGTGAGAAAGATGCTCGTGAAGAGCGTAGAATCCAACGCGAACACGAGCGAGAACAGCGCGAATACGAGCGAGAACATCCTGAACACGAACAAAAACAGTGCGAACCCGACTTAGAACACGAGTGAGAACAGCGTGAGGAACGAGAGAGAGAACGTGAATACGAGCGTGAACAACGAGAACATGAACGTGCCGAGCGAGAAGCACGAGAAAAACATGAACTTGAAGTGCTGAAGCTCAAGCGAGATTCCTTGGCTTCAGACACATCGGGTGCAGTTGGTCCAAGCTCCACAAGCGTTCTCCCTGCACATGTTATGGCGACCCCACACATCAAGCTTCCCCCATACAAAGATGGCGAGCGAATAGAGCCATACATAGCTCGTTTTGAAGACATGGCTCAACTGTACCAGCTGGATGATGCAGCTAAGCGGCTTCAGTTTCTTAGCCTGTTTGAGGGCCCTGCCCTCGATATTCTTCACAGAATTCGTGGAGACAATCTCACGTATGAGATGATGAAGGCCGCACTCGTCAAAGAGTACGGTCTCACAGTTGACGATGCCAAGAGTCAGTTCATGAGGTCCCGTTTACAGGATAAAGAGACTGCCGTTCAGTTTCTTGACCGGCTTACTGCTTACTTAGATGAGTGAATGGAGAAGAATGAAACTCCTTCCACACATGAGGGGATAATTGACCTTATGCTGCGCACGCAGCTGGAAAAGTCGTGGCCTACTGAACCTGTGGCTCAGCTTAAGATCTGCCAGGTGGGAGATGCCAGCCAAATGGTGAAGAAGGCTGACGCATTCTTTACTGCATACGGGTATCAAACTCGCAAGCAGTATAACTGGAACAGAAAACCTGATAAATCTAGGAAACCATCTCAGACTGAACCCCAGCAACAAGGCCGTTTTCTGAATAATGGCCAAGGTCCAAAACCGCAGAAGAAGGAGCAGGGGCAAAACACTCAGAAACCTGAGTGGAAGCGGTACGATAAACAGAACCCTAACCAGCAGCAGTACCGGTATTCCAAGCAGCAGCAGGGCAAGGACAAACCACGTAACCCTCAGCTGGGACAATCGACTTTAGTGTATCGGAGGCAGGATGCAAATGCAGCCCTTATGCCACAACAAGCGTATAGTGGTGCCAACCCCACCAGTACAGGTACTTTGCAGTTCACTAGTTCCCCAACCACAGTGAACCCTCCTTCACAGGTGGTCAATGCTCCAGCTCCTCAGATGGCGAGCACGACCCCTCAGGTACCAAGTTCTTAGGGCACCATATTTGCTGCATCGTTTGTTCCGCAGTCTCACCAATGACTGGCTGCTACCTCCTCAGACCCTTCCACCAGTAACACTGCCTTTCTTGTTCAGCCAGGCTTTGTGGGAGGTGTTTCTGTAAATGTCCTGAAAGATAATGGTTCCTCAGGTTGCTCTGTCAAGCAAAGTTTAGTTGGCCCAACGAGTACACAGGTAAGCAGATCCAAGTTAGACTTATTGATGGGTCACTGAGATTGTTCCCTGAGGCACGTATCCAGGTGGCATCTCCTTTCTACACTGGCTTGACAGCTGCTGTTGTCATGCCAGAACCCTTGCTTGACCTCATTATCGGCAACATACCGGGCGTCAAAAACAGTTGCGCCGTAGATGTTGCTCCTCAGACTTCAGCTGTTGCAGTAACACAAGCCATGGCCAAGGCTCCGAATCGTGTCACTCCGTTGACCGTCGCAACGCCGCAAGACTTGATTCGTAGTCAAGACGTTGTCCAAGAACAACAGTCTGACCCAACACTTGCCTCAGTGCGTAAGAAGCTGGAGGGTAAAGTGATTAAGTATTCACAGGGAGGTCAAGCCAGGTTCCTTCGGAAGCGAGGACGGCTGTACCGTGAGTCACGAACACCCCAGGGCGAGGTTCGACTGCAGTTCGTCGTTCCCGCAAAGTATCGCCGGGCAGTGTTCGAATTGGGTCATTGTTCAGTCTTGGGAGGTCACATGGGCCAAAAGAAAACCTTTGACCACATCCATGCTGAATTTTTCTGGCCAGGAATGGGAGAGGAAATAAAAAGGCTTGTGTGTTCCTGTGATGTGTGTCAGCATACCACTGACCGGGGACGTGTCCGTCCTGCGCCATTGAAACCAATGCCTGTAATCTCTGAACCGTTTGAGAGAGTAGCAGTTGACATTGTTGGGCCAATCTCTCCTAGGGCAAGTGATGGATCAAAGTATATCCTCACTATTGTTGATTTCAGCACACGGTGGCCTGAAGCCATGGCCCTTAGGAATATAGAGGCCGTCACTGTTGCTGAGGCATTGATCGAAGTGTTTTGTTGCGTAGGTATCCCCAAAGAGGTCTTAAGCGAGCGGGGTTCGCAGTTCACCTCTGCAATGATGAACGAAGCATTCAGGTTGTTGTCCATCCGAGGCCTGTGAACTACGCCTTATCATCCCATGTGTAATGGGCTATGTGAGAGGTTCAATGGGACTCTCAAGAAGATGTTAAAGTGCATGGCCGCCGAACAGCCAAAGGAATGGCCGCGGTTCATTGCTCCTCTTCTGTTTGCTAATCAAGAAGCCCCACAGCACTCCTTGAAGTTCTCATCCTTTGAACTGGTGTATGGAAGGTCGGTCCGTGGACCACTTCAAGTCCTTCGCGAGTTGTGGGATGATGAAGAACCTGACCCTGAAGTCAAGACCACCTACACCTACGTCCTTGATCTAGCTGACTGCCTCCAGTCGACATCCGAGTTAGCTAAAGAAGAATTGCAGTCAAGGCTTGCGAGAGAGAGAAGTTCAGAAAGCCTATTATGATAAGAAGGCAAAACTTCGGAAGTTTAGTCCAGGCAATAAGTGCCTGGTGTTACTCCCCACTGCACAGAACAAGTTGTTGGCGCAGTGGAAGGGTCCATTTGATGTAGTAGAGCGCATTTCAGGCCTCAGCTACATAATTCAGATGGAGAATCTTCACAAAAAGTTCCACATTAACATGCTGAAGGCTTATCATGAGTCAGACCCTGAGGAGACTGGCATACGAGTAGCTGATGATAGTGACCAGCCACTGAAAGAAACCGGGGCAGCCACGGTGATCCTAGCTGATGACCATGATGACGAGCCCTTAACCGCTCAGTCTCGTCAAGAAGAGACTGTCGGAGATGTTTTACTTAACGCTAACTTAGCATTAGGTGATCAGAATGCCATAAGGTCACTGCTCTGTCAGTATGCTGATGTCTTCTCTGACCAACCTAGACTTGCAAAGGTTGATTATCACAAGATTGAGTTGACCAGCGATACTCCCGTAAAGGTTAAGCCATATCCGATTCCCATGTGACTACTGGGCGCAGTAGACAACGAAATTGCTGACATGGAGATTGCAGGTATTATTGAAAAGTCCTCATCTCCTTACTGCAGTCCAATGGTAGTAGTTCGCAAGAAAGATGGTGGAGTCAAGATTTGTGGCGACTATAGAAGGCTCAATGCAATCACCAAAGTGGATGCTGAGCCGATGGATGACCACATTGCCATCTTCTCCAAGCTGGCAGGGTCACGATATTTATGAAGCTCGATTTGGCGAAGGGATTCTTCCAGATTCCCCTTCACCCTGAGAGCCGTCAGTTCACTGCCTTTGCTACTCCTAGGGGGTAGTACCAGTATTAAGTCCTCCCATTTGGACTTACCAATTCCCCAGCAGTATTCAGTCATGCCATGAGACAAGTGCTCCATGGTATTGTAGGAGTAGAAATGTTCGTTGATGATGTCCTCGTTCATTCCACCACATTGGAGGAGCACCTCAGACTCTTGGAAATTGTCTTCAGTAGTTTCCACAGTTTCAACATGACTGTGTGAAGCCTAGCAAATGTAAGATTGCTCACAGTGAGGTGGAGTTCCTCGGACATATTGTTGGCAACAATCACTGCAGGTGTAAGGGTGACAAGATCAGGAAGGTTAGAGAAGCCCCGAGACCCGTGACCAAGAAACAGGTTAGGGCATTCCTTGGCCTAGTGGGATATTATAGGAGTTTTATCCCCAACTTTGCTCTCATTACCCAACCGTTGTATGAGGTGCTACGGAAATATGCTCCAAACACCACTGAATGGGGAGAAGCGCAAGAGAGATCTTTTATCGCTCTTAAGAACATGTTGTGCAAGGAGCCTGTCTTGCAGTTGCCTGATTCCAACAAACCTTTCATACTGCGCACTGATGCTTCACAAGATGGAGTAGGTGCCGTATTGATGCAGGAATCGGAAGGTGGAATCTTCCCAGTGGCATACCACAGCCATAAGCTAAAACCCGCCAAGAGGAATTACAGTACTGTTGAGAAGGAACTCTTGGCCGTGGTTGATGGTGTTAAAAAATATTATTATTATTTATTTGGGGCACCATTCACTCTGGAAACTGATCATATGCCACTCACTAGTCTTAGCACGACCAAGACGGCTAATGCAAGATTGACACGCTGGACACTGTATTTACAGCAGTTTAACCTTGTTGTGAGATACATCAAGGGAAGTGATAACGTAGGTGCAGACCTGATGTCTCGCCTGCTAACT